>NW_003298864.1:945072-990858 GCF_000151645.1 Tuber melanosporum | reverse complement strand
ACACATGCGGGGGTAAATGACCAAAGACCACGCCTCCGTAGATAGGATGTTTGAGTCTCAGGTTGTGTGGATTACTTCCATACAATCAGTTAAGCCCTGATCATGCTGTACCTTGGAGATGTAGTTTCTAACACCCCCCTCCAACCCGGATACAAGTCTCTAGTATTATGGGATAGAGCTTGGAGTGTTACAGTAAGGCTAGTTAAAGTCAATAAGTGGAGATGCTACTTTAACACTGTATACACTCATGTCATCTGTACTACTGTAAGCAGTCCGCAGGATATATGTGGTGGTAGAGGGGAACCTGGTAAATGGTCTCCAGGTGGTTTCATGTAAAAGGGATCAGAACTAATGGAGCAATACTACTTTGACGTTAGAATGTATACGTGAGGCTATGATAGGCAGAGACAACTTGACTGACTTCAGAGTTGTCTAAGCCAACCAAGATTCGTTTCTGTAGATGGAGATTGTCTACAAAGGCTCAGATTACACTCGTTTTGTTTATGACCTCTAAGAGTGAAGTCCAGTAGGTAATGTAGAATAGAATTGTAAACACAATACTATATTGTTAAAGTCTCTTTTCCGTTACTTGATGATATCTAAAAGATTGCGAGATACTTGGATATTTATATTGCACATTTGAGTATTTGTAGACTATATTTACCTATTATACAACTATGAATCGCTTTTGATTGTAACTTGCAATGTCGGGTATTCTTCCAAGATGTGAACGCTGTGAGACCCTGAAAATCATTACACACTCTTTGGTGATTACGATATGGTTAACTAAGAACTATACTATTCTGAACAGTAATTATCCAACCATCAGAGTCTTTAAACCTATAGCTCAGTTCTGCAGTTGAACTGAGTTGGCCTGAATTGTCTGTGTCATAGATAAAATGATTACTTTTATCTCCAGGTTGTATCTGCAGAGGTTGTGATTGCAATATTCCTAGGTCACCTGACTTCAAACCTCCATAATTTCATATTCAACAGACAGATATCTTACACATGACTTCCTACTAATTCCCAGGAAAGTATTCAACTGGATTGATAGATAATCTCTCAGTCAGCAACCCTTGGTTGCTCTGGGTAACATATTATCAATCACTTTTAAAGTATTAGGAAACATTCCCGCAACTAAAACGCATTACTGGTCTCAGTTGGAATACTCTGTAAAGTTCATTGTCTTCTATAATAGTGTTTCTGGAAGTTCAATACTCTTCTACTCATCGTGATATGGGTTTGAATGTATTGGTTTCACATTGAGATCCTTTAATAATAGTTACTATATCTTTGTATGAAAGCATTCGGTTACTTACTGCCTATGCCAAATGTGTTATATCTTTGAAGCCTAGTAACTCTCAGTATAGTTAGTATATCTACTCTGCTCTACTTCATAGTCCTAGCGGAACGTTTTTCCCCATATATCCTATTAACGGGATCTAGTCAGATGGACACTAGTGACGTATACGCTGCTATTCTGATACATTCAATTCTGAGGGCATATAGTCACAAGATGCAACTATGATAGATGTTTATGAGGATATGCAGGACCTGGAAGGAGGCCAGAGGGGGGTGTTGAAGCCCTGGAATTCTAATTCCGAGTGGGGTTACCCTACTTAGAGTAGATCTCGGGTATTGAATCCTGGTATTTGTAACAAGTTACTAGAGGACTATATGCGAGGTAATAGTCCGTTGCCCAGAAAGTGTAATAGTATTGGAAAATAGTTAAGAATACAAAGACACTAGTCTCAGGTCATGATGAGATCAAGCTCCAAGAGGGTAGACTTTAGGTAGGTCCAATTGGTAGTCAACCTCTAAAGTGGTCGACCAGGAGAGCAATGTGGCCATTATTGTGAATGATATAGAACTGAGTGGAACCAGATATTTGTTCATAGAATGCAGATGCTTATAGAAGACTAAGTGTAGATGGGTACAGAGTTTAATAGTTGATATTACATCCACTTGTGCATTATAGCTTACCACTGACAATATTGTGACAAGAAGAATTTTTACTCCTGGAGTTGCATTATAAAGTAAATTACTATAATACTACTCATTACATATATCCTGCTCAGCCTGGATTACGCAATTCTGCTTCTATCTTGTCTGACTTCTGATTCCTTAATTCTTGTTCAGACTATTGTATACTACTATTTATGGCCGAAATTTGAGCCAGGTTTTCTCCAACTTCTAGAAAATAATTTCCTTCAACCTCCAATCATCTTAGTTGATTTGAAATAGTACAAATTGCCTCCATGTATTCACTTTCCTCATTCTCACTCCTATTAACTACTCTTACCTCACCTCCAATCTCCTCCTCCTAATCACTGTGACAGTTATGCTCTGCAGTTAAGGTAGAGGTGGCTGTAGTGAGAGATGCAATTTGTATGTTTTTTTTTCTTAGAGGAAGGTTTGAGCATATCATAGCTATAACTAGTTGTGTCTGTAGTATTGTCTGGGGACAAAATTAACTAGCTCTCAATGGCAATGGTAACGCTCCCCTCTTTATCACCCTGCTCCCTCAACACTTCCTAAAGAAATTGCTCTACACCAACCAAAACCAAATCAATTTACCTAATTCTTTTTTTCAATAAACTATGCCTCCTATTCATCCCAGTCATGCCAAACAGCCTACTCCTTCCAAGAACCTTTCTGAGTTTACAAGGGGATAAATTCTTGGGTTACGCGAGCCTCAGATGACAAATCACCAAATTTCCCACTACTTTGACATTCCTCTCAGTACTGTTAAAAGCCTATTTGCAAAAAGAGATCAAGAGGGCAAGGAGAATGAAGGTAGAGGAAGATATCCCAAAACTACCAAGTTGCAGGATAATGCTATGGTAGAGGAAGCTCTCAAAAATCGCCATACCAGCTACTCTGAGATTGCTGAGAGAGTGGCTCCCAATGTTTCTGCTAAGACTGTGAAGAGAAGACTTGCACAAAAGCATCTTAAAAAGTGGATGGTACAAGAGAGGGTTCATTTGGATGACGATCTAGCTTAAAAGAGATTGGAATGGACATTAGCCCATAGGAATTGGACAAGGCAGATGTGGAGAAGGAAGGCAATGTGGGGGGATGAGGTAGCTATGGAGAGAGGAGGAGGAAAGAGAATAAAATGGGTATTTAGATACCCCAAAGAAAAGTGGAATAAGGATTGTGTTGAACCTACTTGTAGGAAAGGAGAGAGAAAGATTAGTCAAATGATGACTGGTTGTTTCTATGGTCAAACTCACGTCTTTTTTACCTGTTTTTCCTGATCCTACTTCTGCTGGAGGTGGAGTGACTGGAAAGTCAATTATTGATATTTATGATCAATATTACTTTCCAGGGATATGGGAGGATATCAAGGAGGATGTTGGGGAGGAAGAGGTATTTTTGATCATTGACAATGCTAAGACTCACTGTCACGAATGTGGCTTAGCGAGGAAAGAGTTTTCACGTGACACGTGGTTATGAGTCACAAGTATGTTATTGCTTCACGCATATGACCTATTCGGGTTATATGATTAGTTAGGTGTGGGATTTGTGATGCTTTCGCACATGGCTCAAGTATGAGTCATGGGATATGCGCCTGAAGAGTATGCCTTATGAGTGTGCCTTATAGGCAAGCCTTGCGCATATGATTTATGTTTCGCACATGACCTCATTATGATGTCATGGGTTTCGTGCATATGACTCGGTCGAGTCATATGACTTGTTTATTGCGTTATCATGGGTTTATGAGTTTAGTATATAACCTCGATAGGAGGTCATGGGTTTTGAGCATGTGATCACTTTGGTCACATGACTAGTTTGTTGTGATTTAGTTTCGCACATGTGACCACTTTAGATCACATGACTAAAGGCGGGAAGAACACTATATAAGGAGGCCAATACGGCCGAGGAAGATAGGTTCTTCACGCTTTGTTCTAAGTACTTTTCCTACATATTACTTTAACAAATATAAAACACCTTTACGATCTTTATCCTTATTGCAATGTTATCATTACGCCGAGAAGCCCTCGTTACGAAGACGAGTTAGAGAAAGCTTACGATAGGTGTTTCCGGTAGAAGACAAAGGTCTTGTACTATCAGTAACATAGGCAGAGGCCTAGAGCTATCGTAAGACAAAGAAAGAAAGGGAAAGAAAAGATAAGTATCGTTCCCCGTCGCCAAGAACTAACTATCTGAAAGGGGATCGTTACACTCACTTGCCTTTCAGGAGATGGCTCAGGAGAAATGGAATTTCTCTGATGGAAATTCCTTTCTATGCACCAGACCTCAATCCAATTGAAAATGTTTAGTCTCTGGTGAAAGACAAGCTTCATAAGCACTATCCTGAGTTGTTTTTCTTGAAGGACACTGTCAATGAGATCAAAAGAATTATAGAGAAGGCTATCACTCATTTTTAGGAACTTCTGGACCCAAAGGTTTTTGATACTTTGACAGGATCCATGGTGGATAGGGTGGAAGCAATTATTAAGGCTGATGGATGGTATACTAAATATTAATTTCTACTATCTATTTATATTTTTTAATTTTCTTTTGGGTTTTCATGATAGTGGGTTGGTGGGGGAGTGTGGTTGTCATCACCGAAGACTTTCCGGCTGTTGACAGCTAGTTAATTTTATCCATGGACAGTAATATTCAAAGCCTTGTCAAACCTCTTAGTTTGCCTTGATGCCTCTACAATATCTGACTGCTCACCCTGAGTTGGGAGAATTATTACCATCTCTACTGTGACTACTGTAGCCTCTGTAAGCTCTCTCTGGTCATTTGTTTTAATCAGCTTCCTCCCGGGACCAATTCTCACTATTGCCAGTGGGTCTGCTCCATGCTCATTTTCTCTGCATATGTTTTTTTGCAAATCTTCGTCATGTTTCCCTTGTTGTCATTTAGCTTTTTAGAACTAGGAGTATTTTAAGAAATAAGAGATGATACTGTGCTTGTAGTATTGCTGACAGCTCATAGGCTCTTAGGAGCTAGTTGTACACCAAAGCTATGAGGACGAGGTACATGAGTTTCACTGTGAATTAGGCGGTGTGGATTGAGAGGTATTATCCTACAACAAGACTCCACGGAGTACTATTAAAGTTAGTCAAACCTATACCCATACTGGTATTAAGAAACTACGGTAGTAGGAATGGTAGTAGACCAGAATCTACCAAATAGAGGTACTGTTAGTTAGATACCCTAATTGGACATGCTATGTCATACTAAGAAGTACAAAAGTACTAGTAAGGAGTAGTGGTTACCCTATTGGGTAGGGAAATCCAAGTAGTCAATTTGTGAGTTATTCTAAATTTGTTGACTGTGAGTCCTGTAAGAGTTACCCTAATTTGTAGGGTAACTAGGAGTGCGCCTACCATACATTTGGATGAGAGTTACCTTGTCTTGGACTGTATGTTACCCTACTAGAGAGCCAAGTTAACTTACTGTGAAAGTAACTTGTTACACAAATCTTCAGAAAATGTTACTAGATTGTTTTTACTTGAGACTACATCGGGTATTTGAATCTCTGATTGTGCAGATCACTCGTACATAACCAGTTGAGCTCTAAACAAGGATACTTGGAGGTGTGGTGGCTAACATGCCCCTCTGGCCCCAAAATTAGGCCCTCAAGTCATGGACTACAGCCTGGAGAGTTGCTGAAAGCCTGGTAAAGGTCTTCAAGTAGAGGCACTCCTGTAATACTGTATACACTCATGCCATCTCTCCAACTAAAAGCTGTCTGTAAGATATATGATGTGGTAGAGGTAAACCTGGAGGATATTCTGGAGGTGGCTTGGTTTAAATCAGACTAAAACTGACAGAGAAATACCACTTTGAAGTTAGAAGTAGTATTTGAGGTTACTGGAGGCCTATAGGTAAGGTAACGGAAGTCCTTTACCTCAAAAGTGTAATAGCATTAGAGAATTGTTACAGACTCGGAGAAACTAGTCTGAGGTCACAATGAGACCTTCATCTAGGAGGGTTGACTCTGGGTAGTACCTATTGGTCGTAAACCTCTACAGAAGTCAATCAGGTGAGCTACATGGCCATCATTTGGAATGATAAGGAATAGAGTAGAACCCGATAGTTGTTCAAGGGCTGTGGATACTTGTAGAAGACTAAGTGTACATGGGTAGAAAGTTCAATTGCTGGTATTACATCTCATTGTACATGTCAGCTGGCCACTGCCATGTCCGTGATAAGAAGAGTTTTTACTCTTGCTGTTGCATTATAGATGTATCTGCTAAAAAACATCTATCAAATAGAAATAAATAAACTACATCGTTGTCTAGTTTGCTACAAAGGATCCTTGGTTGGATCTGCAGAGGTTGGCTAGATAGCTTAAGGGAGCTGTATGCTCACAAATGCGGAGTAGTGATGGAGAGCTACTGGCAGTATTAGAAATCTACTTAGGTATATATGACTTCTTATCTATTCTGGCAATCAACTACCTCTCGAGATCAGAACCTAATTGAATAAATCTGTGGCTTAATGATATTAAGCTTTACCGCTTTGTTTCTTCAAACCGTTCTGTTAAGACGTTAACATTTATTACATTTATTCATATTCATAGAAGAATTCATCTCGGTGCAGTGGCAACTTCACGATCCATCTTTCTAGATGCAGCCATCTTTTTAATCTTGTTCTACTCTATTCTATATTATTCTGGATAATAGCTACGTTACTTGGCTGATAGACCTCTTTGAAAGCTGACCACCAACTAGCCCTACTCACAGTCCACATGCTGAGAAGTAGGCCTCATCATAACTTCGGACTAGTGTCTCAGATTCCTTAAAGATTCTCTAATGCTAGTATACCTTTGGGACAATGGACTTCAGTTACCTCACCTATGGTCCTCCTATAGCCATACCTACTAATTCTAACTTCAACGTAGTATTACTTCCTCAGTTCTCGTCTTTTTTATACAAAACCACCTGGTGACCATACTCTAAGTTCATCTCTATCTCCTCACATATCTAGCGGACAGCTCCAGGTTGGGCAGATGGCATGAGCAGATACAGTATTACCGGAATTTCTCTACTGATAAACCTTTACTAGACTTACAGCAACTCTCCAGTCTGTAGCCCATGACACTAGGGACTTATAGTAGGGGCAAAGGAAATTGTTAGCCACTACACCTCCAAGTTATAGCTGGTTCAGGGCTCAACTAATTGTGCGAGAGTGATTCACACAACTTGAGTTTCAAACACCCTATGTAGTCTCTTATGACAAACAATCTAGTAACTTTGCTTAAAGGTTTGTGGAACAAATTACTTTCAAGATAGGATAACTTGGCTCCATTGCAGGATAATCCATGGCCCAAGGCAGCATTACTCTGATCTGAAGATAGGGTAACTCTAGCCAGAATTACGGTTAAGCAATTCAGGATAACTTCCAAATTGAGTACTTCGATTACTGTACCTATTAGGGTAACTACCACTCTTTTCTAGTACCTATGTACTTCTTAGTCTGACATAGCACTTTTCCTGAGGTACATAACTAATGGTACCTCTGCTTGGTAGACTCTGGCCTACCACTATTCTTACTGTAGTAGTCTCTTGATACCAGTATGGGCATAGGGTTGATGAGCGATAATAGTAATCTGTGGAATCTCGTTATATCACTCTCATCTTCTACAAGACTCCACCTGAACCCATCTAACGTTCTCACTTATTCCTACTATTCTCTAGACCTATACCTCTGTAGTCTCTAAGTTTATATAGGCACCTTATGTAAAAAGCACTTAAGGCCTGCACATCAGTGCCTTCCAATATCTCCAACCTTTCCCATGAGCTTTCTTCAGGTGCATAGCCTTCCCAAGATATAAGGTACTGGACCACCCAATGTGGAAACCTCTTCCTAGCTCTGCTATATTACTAACTTTCTAAGACTCTCACGAGAATATAGCTGAGCTGATCCTTTACAATATCAGAGATGAGGACATTCTTTACCCTTCTTCCAGTCTGATCCTCACTGTATGGTTCCAACAATCCAACATTGAATACTAGTGTAACGATCCCTCCTCGGATAGTTAGTTCTTGGTGACCGGGAACGATACTTCTCTTCTTCTTATGTTTCTTTCTTTAGTCTTACGATAGCACTAGGCCTATACCTACGTTGCGAATAGTACAAGACCTTTGTCTTCTATCCGGAACACCTATGGTAAGCTTTTTCTAACTCTTCTTCGTGAAGAGCTTTCCTTGGCATAACGATAATATTGCAATAAAGATCAAGATTGTAAAGATATTTTATATTCGTTAAAGTAATAAGTAGGAAAAGTACTTAAAATTCAATCTAATTTTATTTAAACTCGTACTGCCAACACTGGCATACACCGAGCCCCAGGGCCGGGCCCCCAGGTTGTCGCATCCCAGATAACATTAACTACGAACTAACTAAACCTCCAACCCCATACCTCAAACATGCCCGTACCATGCCCTAATACAAACACTAAATTCAAATCCATCAACGGTAAAGAAAAGTCCTCCTCAGCCCAGCCTACCCGCCAGCCTAGTTCCTCGTACAAAATACAAAAGCTGCACTACTGCTACCTGAATGTGACCCTACAAAAACCTCCTCCACAGTAGAAACCCACCCAAGTGCCCCCTCTTAATGATCCCAGGACACTCCACTGACCGCCCTGGCACCTGTCTCTATTCCCAAAGTAAAGAAACACCCAACTCTCAAGTACGTAGACCCGAGGGAAAGCTGAGTTACAGGGTGAAAGGCTGTGTAGCCAAGGGAGTATGAACCGTCGTAGAGAATCAGCGAGGCACCACACTGGTAGCATAGGCCAGAAACCTCGATGGAAGCAGCCAGAATGAGCTAGTCCCCAAGCCGCTGGCACTTGAGTCAAGATGCCCAGGTATTAAGCCCTTCCTCTAACTCTTCAGCTCACTCTGCAGGTGGTGAACCTGCTGTGGACTCTGTAGTAGCCAGTTCGCTACCACAAACCGGCGAAGGTGATGACCCTTCCGAGTCAGGGACAAGTAGCACAGGTGAGGTCTTGCCTTATTTGACCCGGTACTTCTGGTTTTTCTTCATCTTCTCACGCCCAGGTGCAGGGCTAGAAACAGGAGTGAACAGGCCACCCTCATCACCACCCAGTACCACAGAATGGACACCACTAAAGGTGTTACCCCGACCAGCCACAAGCTCAGCTCCAGACGACTCAGGCACCTGTCCACTCAAAGGAGGTGATACTACCGTGGCCGGTGTCACCATACCAGGATCCACCCCACCCAAACTAGGAGCAAGCACCTCAACCAGCTCCAACGAATTAGGAACTGGGCTACCCACACTACCAACCACAACTGAGGCTGCAGGAGGGGCCGAGATAACCGGCAGTGCAATATTCTCCTGAGGGATCTCCTCTACTAGACCCTGAGAATTCTCAGGGTCTAGCCCACCCCTCCTCACCGAGACCACCATAGCAACTGAAGGGAGTGAGGAGACAGGGGAAGATGGGATAACTGTTGGAGAATCAGCCGCGAACATCATGAGAAAACCACGATTGATAGCATATTCATTCTCAAGGGTAGCTGATAAGGCAGATATCTCTTTCCCAGTGCGATGAAAGCGCTGAGAAAGGACGGAAATGTGATGCCAAAGGCGAGAGACTTTGGCCTCTAGGGTGATGTTCTTCTTGACAGCATAAGACAGAACCACTGATGAACGTAGAGCGGACATGGCAGAGGGGGCAGAGGCTCGCTTAGCCATTGTGCCCATGAGGAGGTGACCGTAGAGAACAACCAAAGGGATAAGTAGAAGGAAGAAAAGACTTCCAGCAAATGTCGGAGGTGGTATAACAACGAAGCCCTCGAAAGGTATTCAAAGTTAAAGACTTCAAGCGTATCTTGAGATAGCAATCAAGGGCTCTAATTGGATTGACACTGAACCTTTACTACTAACACGGGTTGAAAGAAGGAGGAAAAGTACTTAGAACAAAGCGTGAAGAACCTATCCTCCTCGACCGCGTCGGCCTCCTTATGTAGTGTTCTTCTCCTCCGTAGTCATGTGACCCAAAGTGGTCACATATACGAAACCAAATCATAACAAACTAATCATGTGATCAAAGTGGTCACATGCTCAAAACCCATGACCTCATTGCAAGGTCATGTGCGCAAACTCATAAACCAATCTTAATGCAATAAACATGTCATATGACTCGAATGAGTCATATGCACAAAACCCATGATGTCATAATGAGGTCATGTGCAAAACAGAAATCATATGTGCAAGGCATACCTGTAAGGCATACTTGCTAGTCACATGTCGCATGACTCATAATTGAGTCATGTGTGAAACATAACATAATAAGTTATATGACCTAAATGACTCATATGCATGAAACAATAACGTACCTATGACTCATAATCATGAGTCCTGTGAAAACCATTTTCCATCCCAAGTCACATTCGTGACATTAGCTCCTCTCCCCCTTAGCCTGAGTCCCATCAGGCTTTCTCCCCAAGTTTTAATAGTTCCCGTCCTGCCAAACACATGAACCTCTAGAACCTATTGAGCTTGTCGTTTGCTTTCCACCATCTTATCATCACCGTTTTGAAGGTGAGGTTTGCCATCTCAATCGTGCTCTGCTGGGCATTGTTCAGCTGCCTCAGCTTCATAATCGTTTTATTGCTTGCCAAAATTGTGTCCTTGACTTGGCCCAGTTGTTCTCGGAGTCCTCAGATTTACCAGTGCAGGCTTCTGGTATCTGGTTCTATTTCTGTAGATGAACTTTGGGCTCCTTCCTCCCTGGGCCTCATCCTTGAGGCTCTAGTCCTCTGCCACATCATGGCATCCTTTCCATCCAACTCTTTTTTCCTTCCATCCTTCTGCAGGTAGTATCCTGCAGTGATTTTATTCATTCTGTGCATCTTGTACTTGTTGTTGAAGCACTATTTCCAGTGCTTCAGGGCATGGTCCTGGCACAGACCATACTTTTTGTATTCTCTTGGGAACCATCCCGAGCCTTCCTTGTCCCTATAGTGTGTGGGACATCCATTGTGGTAGCATACCATCCATGACATGACGTTATATGGTACTTGTCTTTCCCTTTTCCTAAGCTCTTCATTGGTTGGCTCCATGAATGAGTATTCGGGGCCGGTTGGTGTGGTTTGGAGGGAGCTATCACCCCAGCTCTCCTGTGCTTGTAATGGCGCGGGAGCCTTTCTCTCACCTTTGTCTTGGTTGAAAGTGATCGTCACCTGGGCCGGGCTTGCCTGGATATCGCTGGTGGAAGGTTAAGATGACATCTTGTTCGTGTTTGAAGTTGTGGGCAGAGTACTCAGTTTTATCGTATTCTGGTAAATAACCAGTCCACTTGGCTTGGTATTGCAGATTTCCGTAGGCGAAGCGAGAATCAACTATCTCGTCGAGTTCGTATTCTGGTTCTCCATTGAGTTCAATGAGACGGGGAGGAATAATCATCTGTGAGGGAAACCTATTGTCATTGTATTATTCGAGGAGTGAGATGTGGAATGTATTGTGTATTCGCATTGAGGGGGGAAGGTTGAGTTTAGAAGTTTGGTTGCCCACTCTCTCCAGTATCTTGAATTGCCCGATTTTCTTATAGTCCAATTTCTTTGATGGTCGCGTCGTATAGATATTGTGTGGTATTAGCCATACCATATCTCCTGGTTGTATGTTTGAATCACGTCTTCAATGTTTATCATTTTGTTCTTCTTGTCATTGTCGTGCTTGACTAATTTTGTATTGTGATGTTTCGTGTAGTTTTTCCATATCTGTTTTGTCCAGTATTATACGGTTAATCATAAGATATGTGGCCTGACTTTGTGGATGTTATCCCTAATTTGCGAAGAAGGGTGTTGTGCCAATTGCTTCTTTTTTTCCATTGTTGTATGCGAATTCGGCCACTGATAGCAGTTTGTACCAATCATCTTGTTGGTAATTGATATAGGCCTGTAAATATTGTTCAAGTCTTGTATTTACCCGTTCAGTTTGTCCATCCGTTTGTGGGTGAAATGCTGTGCTCAGCCTGTTTTGTATCCCCATGTCTCAGGTTACTTTTTTCCACAGTCCTGATGTGAACAATGTTCCTCTATCAGTAATGATATTCTTTAGGAGGCCGTGGAGTTGGAAGACTTCTTGGAAGACTGTTTATATAAAATCCCTCATATCCATATCTTTTCTGACTGGAATGAAATGACTCATTTTGGTCAGACGATCCACCACGACCAGGATGCTATCACATTTCTCCGATAACAGTAGTTCTGTGACGAAATCCATAGTAATTGTTTCTCATGGTCATTTGGGAACTTCGTTCGATTTCAGTAATCTGTATGGTGCGCTTTTTAGCTGTTTTCGTCCTTTGGCATATGTCGTAATTCTTGACATATCTTTTGACATCTTCGTGCAGTTCTGGCCAATAGAATAACCGCGTGATGAATTCTGTATTTTTCACTGTCCCTCCATGTCCTACCGTTTGGATATCGTGGTGTTGTCGTATGATGTCTGTTCTTATCTTTGCTTCTTCCATAATCCATTGTTTTCTATCCTACCATATGTTTCTATCCTCCCATTAGCATAAACACAGAGCAATTCCTTTCATCTCCTTTTTTCCTTCCTTCAATGCCTCTCTTATTGTCTGAATTGTTTTGTCTCATTCATTTACCTTTCAGATTTCCTTTTCTTCCGTTGATGTGAATTGGATAACCTCCAGTGCCTTGAAGCAGGTTTTTGGTAATAGTGTTCATGTTTTTTGTTTGATTCTTTCATCTTCTTTTATTTGTGCTTTGTCACTTGCAATCCTTGTGAGAGCATCTGGCTTTCAGCTCTCTTTGCCTGGTCGGTATTCAATTTTGAAGTTGTATTTGCGGAGATGTTCCATCTACCTTATCTGGCGGTCGTTCAATTCCTTCGTGGTTATGAACAGGACCAGGTTCTTGTAATTGGTTAGAACTCAGACTGGATGGTCATTGTTCAGAATATATCTCCTCCATTCCTTTAATCCCTGAACTATTGCTAATAGTTCTTTGTTTACAACATCATAATTGCATTCCGTGCGAGTCATTGTCTTTGATTGATATGACCCTGGCCTCCATTTTCCGTCTTCGCATTGTTGCGATAGTATGCCTGAACACACATATTTCACGGCATCCGTTTCGATCATTGTTCTTTAGTTTGAGTCGAGGTGTACCGGTATTGGTACTGATGTTAGATTTGTTCGAATAGTATCGTATGCTTTTTGTTCTGTTTCCCCCCATTCCCATTTCTTGTCTTTCTTAGTTAGGTTATAAAGTGGGTTTACAAGCCTGCTAAACCCTTCTATGAACCTTCGATAAAAGTTGCAGAATTCCATAAAGTGCTGAACATCTGTTTAGTTGTTTGGTTTAGCCCAATCCCATATTGCTGCTGTTTTGACCAGTTCGACTTTGACCCCGCGCCGATTGAGGATAAATCCGAGGTATTCGGTTTCTTCCTTATGGAATTCTCATTTCATTGGTTTGATCTTAATTCCTTATTCTTGTATTGTGACCATAAGATTGCTGACAGCCTTCTGATATTGATGCATGTTTTGCATGTTTTCCGAGTAGATGAGTACATCATCTAAGTATATGATGCAACATATGTCAAGGTACCTATTGAGTACCTTGTTCATCCATCGTTGGAATGAAGCCGGTGCATTGGTTAGCCCGAAAGGCATAACCAAGTATTCAAACATCCCATATCTTGAGGCAAATATAGTTTTCCATTCGTCTCCTGCTTTGATGCGTATATTGTAGTATGCGTCCTTGATGTCGAGTTTGGTGAAGTATTTTGCTGACTGTAGTCTATCCAGTGCCTCTCTGATTAAGGGTAGTAGATATTGATCTTTCTTGATAACCGAATTGAGGGCTCTGTAGTTTACACAGGGTCTCATTTTTCCATCTTCTTTTTTGATGAATAGTATCGGAGATTCTCCTGATGCAAAGGAGTCTCTGATCCATCCTCGCTTTAGGTTTCGCTCGATGTACTTTCTAAGTTCTTCGAGCTCGGCTTCTCCTAGTGGATATAATCTCTTGTAGGGAATCTCTTTTGTTTTTCCTGTTTTCTCGTCTTTGTCCAGCTTAATTTCGTGGTCAATTCCTGGTTTTCAGGGTCGTAGCTCTATAGCTTCCTCTTCCAGTAATAGATTTGTGAATTGATGATATTCCTTTGGAATTAATTCTTTCCCTTCTTTTTTGCTTTGGTATTTCTTATCTTGGATTGCTAGTTCTGTGCTGATGTTTATTTTTACCAGAACCGCTTTCTCTTTTTCGAATGTTCATTTGAGGATTCCTGTTGTATCTCCCCTTCAATAGTACTGTCCAAAGGCTTGTACTGTGATCTCTTTGATCTCGATTCTTTTTGCTGTATCAGGCTAGTTCTGGTCTATTCTTTCAAATCCCTTGTTTTTTAGTCTAGTTTCTTCCTGTTGATCTACTTTGTGCAGATCCTCCTTGTTGATTTTTTTGATAATCAACTGTGCGATTCGATCGCCTTTCTGGACTTCATAGTCCTCTTGGGCCAGGCTGGCCAAAACCACTTTGATTTCACCTGTATAGTCGGCGTTGATCACTTCTACCATGGTCATGAGTCAATGGTTGACTGCTAGACCACTGTGGGGTACTACCAGCCC
Organism: Tuber melanosporum; assembly: GCF_000151645.1. Lineage (NCBI taxonomy): Eukaryota > Fungi > Ascomycota > Pezizomycetes > Pezizales > Tuberaceae > Tuber > Tuber melanosporum. Next base: position 976,259 of record NW_003298864.1, on the reverse strand, counting down.
ATGGGTGCCTTCTGGTAGTCCAATGGCTATTCCTGTCGCTATTGTCACCTGCCCGTTGACAGGTATCTTGATTCCTTTGTTGGCATACAGAGCATGTCCTGCTGCCCCTTTGGAACCCTTAGCAGGCACTTTTGCCCCTTGGTCCAGCTTTTATATCTGGACTCTCTTGTCTTGTCTTATCTCGGCGAACTTTGCATGCAAAGTTTCTTCTTTCACTTCCCGTATCGGTGTCAAGTAGACCACAGGTAAACTATTGAGACATCGTGTTGTACACAGTTCACTGGTAAAGGTCATCCTGTTCTCGTTCCAATCGATTGTCTGGTTATATTTTCGTAACCATGGCATCCCTAGGACTATCTTATGGTTTTTGAGATCTGCTACCTAAAAGGTGGCTGTGTTCCTATGGCTGTCTATATCAATAGGTACTGTTGCCATATGGGTTATAGGACCCATTGCGCTTGGCTTTCTATCTGCTAAGTAGACCTGTCTCACTTTCTTCACTTTCTTGGTGTGGAGGCCGTATTTGTCGCAGATTTCGCGGTCAATAAAATCTTTGGTAGCTGCCGAGTCGAGCATTGCATATATTGTTTTTTCTTCATGCTTTTCGTTGTCTATCCTTGTTTTGATTATTACATGATCTCCATTTTCTTCTCCCCTTTGCGAATGTAATACCATGTAGTAGTTTGCTAACTTGATGGGTTTTCCAGGTCCACAGCTTGGATCTCCCAGACTACTGTCTACTGGGAACCCTCATCGCTTTCTGCCGGTAAATCTTCTGTGATCATTTTGTGAATGTTGTTTCTCTTTTGAGCTTAGAAGGGGTTGTTTCCAACAGCCCTGGTTTCTTGATATCCACTATCTGGTCGGCTTCTGCATTCTCGTCTCTGATGTCCTACTTTTTCGTACCTCAAGCACAGTTTCCCCTTCATTCTTTTTGCGTATTCTTCCTTTGACAAGTTCAGAGTAGGTCTTTCCATTGATTTATCCAAGTTCATTGGTTATCCTAGTAGTAATGCTCTGCTTTCACCTCGAGCTGCTTGTTGTTTGAAGGTTCAATCCACGTTTCTGTATGATTGGGCCACTCTATGTGCTATGGTGGTCTCAAAGTTATTTCAAACCATTTTTAGTTTGCTTTCCTTATCGATCGCCTATCTTGCAAATCGTTCTACGGTTGTGTAGTTTGAGTCAGAGATTCTCCATACCTCTCCGAGTCTCTCACTGCAGTTTTTTAAGAGAATGATGTAGAGGGAAGCATCATGTATTTCGGCCTCATATTCTAATAGTTGGCATTCATTCCAATATGCCAACAAGGTCTGTTTTCCATATTGCTGTTTCTCCAGCTTTCATCTTGCTATCTCCTTAGAGTTGGGATTTCCGAACTTTTTCAAAGAGTGTTGCCTTGAATTTCTTGTATGTGACCCATTCCCTCTGTTTCCTTTTATCTTGGAAGGTATTAGGAATACCAGAATCCGATGCCTAGGAACCACTCTAAGTAGGGTAACCCTACTCGGAATCGGGATCTCTGGTCTCCAACACCCCTCTCCGGCTGCCTTACGGGGCCCGCATGTCATGACATATATCAATCTCAGTTGCTTCCTGTGACTATATTACCACAGAATTGAAGGTGTTAGAATAACACCATATACGGCATCGCCGTCCCTTCGACTCGATCCCGTTTGCAGGATATATGAGAGGGGACCTTTGGCTAGGGCTGAGAGGGGGAACAGAGTAATTCTGTCAACTACTCAGAGACCTACTTAGCTTCAAAGACATAACACCTGGGGCATGGGCCGTAGGTAACAGGATGGTTTCACACAAAGAAATGATATCAAATGGTAAAGGATCTCTACTAGAGACCAACACATTTACATCTACCAGAAGAGCCTAGAACTCCAAAGAACACTATCAAAAAAGCCAACGGATCTCACGGAGTGTTGCAAATGGGTTTCGGAACATGTCATAACCATGGAGTGATTCTCAACACTACAATGGTTACTGAAACCTACTATCTAGGGAGCAACCAAGGGTTGCCGACGGAGGGATTAATTTCCAATCTCGTGGAATAGCTTCCTACAAGTTAATAGGAAGTCATCCAGAGAAAATCTATTGGTTGGGTATGGAGTTACAAAGGATAGGACTCAGACGACCTACGATGGTTGTAATGACGACCACCTTTGCAGATATAGCCGTGGATAAAACTGATCATTTTATCAAAGGTGAAGACAATTGGAGCCAACTCAGTTCGACTTAAGAACTAGGCATTAAGTCTAAAGACTCTGCTACTCGGGATATTGCTATTTGGGATAGTACATTTCCTAAAAAGAAATATCATAATTACGGAAGAGGGTGTGATGGTTTTCAGGGTCCACCGGTGTTCGCACCTGCGAAGAAAACTCGACGTTACAAATTTTGATTGAAGAAGTACATAGTTGTATGATAAATAGATTTAGTCCGCGAACACACAGACACGGAATATAAATATCAGAGTTCCTCCCAAGCTTTAGACATCAGCAAAGTAATGGAGAAGAGACCTTAACAATATAATATTGTTTTTTTACGATTCTACCCTACTTTACCTATTTTACTTCACTCCTAGTAGTCATAAACAAAACGCGTAAAGTCCAAGCCTTCCTAGACAATCTCCGTCTACAAGAATGAATCTCAATTGGGCTAGACAGCCTTGAAGTCTATCATGTTGTCTCCGCCTAACAGAAGGGCATGATCTATTGTTCCGCAAGTCTTCTGAGTACAGATTCCATATAGTGAATCTTAATCTCATCGTGATGTTCTCTATATTCCTTGATGGCAAAATACCCTTCACATTGTGCCTACAATATTTGTAGCTTATCTTCAGCTCCTTCGTACATGTTGGTTCCTTTTGCTTTCGGTTGCTGGATATTTCCTTGTCCTGTGTTTCGTGTTACTGCTAGAAATGCCTGAAACTGATTTTCAGTCATTCCAAGTATGCTAGTGCCTGGTGCTGGAGTGGCCGGGGCTGGTAGTGTAACCGGTACGGGTACTTGGTTATTGGTTTTGTTTTATGTTTTAATTTAAGTATCGCTTTGATACTTGGTTTGTTTTAAGTATCGTTTGATACTTGGTTTGTTTTAAGTATCGTTTGATACTTGGTTTTGTTTTATGTTTTGTTTTAAGTATCGCTTTGATACTTGGTTTGTTTTAAGTATCGTTTGATACTTGGTTTTGTTTTATGTTTTGTTTTAAGTATCGCTTTGATACTTAAAGAGTTTTACCAAAGAGTATCAATTGATACCCTTGATTAGTTTTGTTCATGCTAGACATGAACAGATTTGTGTATTTAAAGACCGCCTGTTTCTACGATAGAAAAGGCAGACTTCGACAGACAGTATTTCAATATACTTGGTTGAACGGTTACTTCTTTGTTCCTCAGTTCGCCCTCGAAGCCTCCTTTAGATCTCAGCTCTCGCCTCCTCTCAGGAAGAGCAGGCCACCTGCCAACTATCGTATCTATTATCGATAACGTGATTAGCACCTTGCGAACACGCTACATTTTTTTAACCTCAGCAAGTGGTTAAGAACCTGTCCCCTGATTTAGGCCTGATCAACCTATCGATATCCACCTCAGAACGTTAGCGGAGAGAAGCGGCAGAATCACAGCACATTCGGCTTCATCTCAAACCCAAGATAGAGTCTTTGACGACCAGGAGTGGGAAGCAAATCCCACGGCAAGATCTTACAAGAAACAAACAACCCCGGAGCTCTGCCAAAGAGCCGGGCGATCCTGCAAACACGGAAGACACACAACCCCCAGGAGAATTCCCTTCTACTCCAGCAAAGAAGCCTTCCTTTGAACCTCCAAACGACCCAGAATCTAGTAGCGAATCAGATATGGCTAGCACAGGAGGAGGGCCTTCTGGAGGAGGTAAATCTCGGGCAAGGCCTGAAGAAGAGGAGGTACCCGCAGCATTTGAACCCCCTAAGTTTAAACTTCACCTCCCAGCGAAGTTCACAGGCGAAGGGAAAGACCTCAAACCTGAAGCCTTTGAACGATGGGCCACAGAACTCTCACACTTCCTACTCTTACAAGGAAAAGATGTGGAAGATCCTACAACCGGACTTATCATTGGATCATTCTGTGAAGGAAAGGCAACCGACGCATACCACCAATGCTATAAGGACTTCGGCGGGAATGTAAGATTAAGAGGATCTACAGTTCTCGATTACCTGAAAGGACGATTCCAATCCTCTATAACCAACGACCTCCTATACAACAAATTCAACCAGCTCCAGCAAGTTAACGGAACGCATGTCAAGCGAATCACCGATGTGGCTACGGACTTGATAATGTATAAGGACCGAATGGAGAGAGGAAGCATCTCCAAATACATCCTGAAGCGACGATTCTACGACACCATGCACCCTACCCTCCGGCGAGAAGTAGAACCACTCGAGGAAGATGGCGATGATATTGCAGTAATTATTTCAAGAGCAGAACGAAAGGATGCCATTCTCCATGAGACCAAGGCCTACAAGACACAGACTTCCTCTAGTAGAAACAGCCAGCCAAGACACAAAGCCTCCAGCAACTCTGGAGATGACACCCCACGGGTTTTCAAGAAGAAAACAAAATCCTCCAAAGAATCGAGATGGGAAAAAGGAGAATGTTTTGAATGTGGAAAAACAGGACACATGGCAAAGAACTGCGCTTCGAAGAGAGGAAAAGGAAAGGCAATTAAGCAAGAGGCATCGGCCAACAATGTTGAAAGCGATAACGCCCAATCTAGTGAATATGAAGAAATCCATATCGGATATATCAATGTGGAATGCAACAGTGTTCGACCTCCGGCTACATTCAAGGCACACACCGCTCTGGAAGGAACAATCCTAATCAATGGTAAAAAGGCTCGAGTCCTATTCGACACTGGCGCAATCGGAAGAGATATGATCAATAATGCCTTTGTCTCTGTCCATGGACTCCCCACTCGAGACCTTAACCAACCCATACCAGTCAATATGGCTGTAAAAGGATCACGATCCACAAGCCATAAAACCTGTAGTGCAACCATTCGACTTGGTTCAGCAGTCCTACCCCCCCAGGAAATGCTAATTGGAAACTTAGCCAAATACGATGCCCTAATAGGCATGCCATTCCTGAACCGCCACAAAGCTATAATCAGGTGTGGGGAATCAACCATCGATTTCCCAGATCAGAAGGTCAGAGTCTCATGCAAGCCAACAAGCGGAGAGTACCGAGCCGCAGTCTGTGAAACAACTACCCAAAAACTATTGGATGAATACTCTGATGTTTTCCCTGATCAAATACCCGAAGAACTGCCACCTATGAGAGAGGTGAACCACCACATCCGCCTCCGAGACCCCTCCAATCTTAAGAACCAACACACCTACTCTATTCCTAATGCATACAAAAGCCCACTTTGTGATTGGATCAACCAACAACAAAGAAGAGGAGTCATCTACCGGGCAGAAGCCCCAGGTGCCGCTCCTCTGTTTGTTCAACCCAAAGCAGATGGCAAGAGGATCCGTCCCTTGGTTGATCTCAAACTACGGAATGAAAACATGGTTATGGACAGCTCCGCTATCCCAAACCAAACACAGATCCTAAATGCAGTTGGACGGGCTAGATTCCGAAGTAAGATTGACCTAAGCGATGCCTACTTCCAAACTAGGTTAGACCCAGAAAGCGAACGCTACAACAGTTTCAAAACACCCTTCAGAAGTTTCATTAGCCGAGTTATGTTACAAGGTGATATGAATGCTCCCGCCACCTTTATGCGAATTATGGAAAACCTCCTAAGCGAATACCTCCACCATTTTGTTTGGGTCTACATTGATGATATTCTCATCTTCTCGAACACCGCAACAGAACACGCCTACCATATAGGTTTGGTTTGTACCAAACTTAGGGAAGTTAAATTCTACGCTAGCAGAAACAAATCAATCCTGTTTGCCGACAAACTCGATATTCTAGGACATGTTATAGATGATGAAGGAATACATGCAGCCCCAGGAAAAATAGCCTGTTTAACGGAATGGTCAACACCCCGGAATCAAAAGGAACTCATGCGATTCCTAGGACTAGTCAACTATATTTCCCAGTTCCTTCCACACCATGCCACTGTAACAGCGACGCTCACAGACCTTACCGGTAATGCAGAATTTGTCTGGACCCACACTAATGACCAAGCCTTTACCAACATCAAGGAATTGATTAAAAGCGCCAATGTTATCCAACCTATCGACTATAGTAAACCAGAACCGATATGGTTGATTACTGACGCATCGGATGTTGGAGTTGGAGCATGGGTTGGGCAAGGGGCCTCCCATGAAACGGCAAGGCCGGCGGCATTACATAGCAGGAAGTTCACTAACTCACAGATGAACTATGGAACAACAGACAAGGAAGCCCTTGCTGTGATTGATGCTCTCGCCGCTTTCAACCACATCCTGATGGGCAATACCTTCACCATTGTTACCGACTACCAACCTCTCACTAATCTTAAAACAGAAAGGATACCAGGAAGAAGAAGAACAAGATGGATAGGCGAAATCAGCAAATACGATGCAAAAATTATCTACACCCCTGGAAGAACGAACTATTTAGCTGATGCTCTTTCCCACCTATATGAGAATCAAGACCTCGCAAACCCTCCCCTTGTTCACGACCACACAAGACAAAGCGAGGACAGCCCTGACGACACCTCCTATGAACAAGAAACATCGATGGCTGCGGCCAGCTCTACTACTCCCTCCAATCCTTTCTCTTACACCAGGTATAGTGCTGCCGGAACAGAACGAGGAAAGGACGTTGATGAAGAATGGAAAGACAATTGCACGCTCCGCAGCACACCTCCTCACGAACTTGAACAAAGTAGACTCCACTGGTCCCATTGCTATCACGACACCTGCCCTTTTCACCAGACTGAGATCAAGTTCGGCAACAGATACCAACGACCGTACTATATGCCTGCTGATGATTCCAAAAACACCAGTTTCGACACCGCTGAAGGAGCAGAAGAAGTCATCAATCAAGATGAATCAACCCAACCTCCTTATACCCTTAATCCTGTTCCAACACGATACCAAGGTCTTGAAGAACTCGAACAAGCAGCAGCCTCCGTGGATGCAATATCCTATTTACACCCCCCACAGTCAGCCCCGCCATCCTCTCCTCCCATAATCGATTCACGACCACTATATGGTGGACCCTTACGAGTATACAACAATGAAACCATTGTCTCGGTCATACCCCCTACTATTCCCGAGCATCGGCGTCAACTCTACGAAGCCTTTGAGGAAGAGGAAGCCCCTATTGAACCAACAAGAGGATCCCTAATCGAGGATGAATGAGATGTTAGATCAACCACAGAAGAATTAACCTCCTCTTTCCGAAGCCAAATGATAGCAGGATACCGCCATGACCCGATTTACTTCAAAGCCATGGATGCCTCCAGGCATGGAGACCTCGCCCCCTACAACATATCCAATGGAATGGTCTTTACCAGCACCCGTTACGGAGAACATTGCCTATACGTACCAAAAGGCCATATGTTCAACGGAAAGACGATTAGAGAATATGTTATATCCGAGATTCACAACAAAGGACACCATAGTGCAGATCGCAACCTCCAATATGCCTCAGAATATGTCTACTGGCCTGAAATGCGAAAGGACTTCCGCGATTTTGTCAGGCAATGCGAACTCTGCCAGGCAAATAAGGAGCGAACACAACTTCCTGAAGGGAAAGCTCAGACCCTCCAACTACCATGTGAAATATTTGAATCCTATGCCATCGATTTCGCAGGACCATTCAACAAGTCCACCGGATATGACACCATATTGGTAGCTGTGGATCGATTCTCTGGATACACCTGGTTAATACCAATGAAGGTTACCGACTCCTCCAAAGACACCTGGAATAACCTACAACGACACTTATTTACCCCCCATGGGTTCCCCTTATCTATTGTCAGTGATGCTGATCCCCGCTTTACCGCCAGATTCTGGAAGCAAACCTTAACCTCTCTCGGAATAAACCACATTATGGCTGCCCCAGGACACCATGAGACTAATGGCCAAGCAGAACGAAAAATCCACGAGGTCAAGACCGGGATTAGGAACATGATCAATGAACGACAAACCAACTGGGAACCAGCCCTAGTTGAACTAGCCGCATATATCAATGCCGGATTTTCAGATACCCTGGGAATGTCACCATATAAGGCAGTCTTTGGCCGCCAATACCCTCTCTTACCTACAACTCTATTCAAGAACTCCTCAGTCCCTGCCTCCGATGACCATCTAAACCGCCACCAAGCAATTCGGAACGATGCCTTCCAAGCTGTTAAGGCTGCCCGATTCCGAAGCACCACTACTGCCCAGAAACGACGTCGCAAACATGTTCCCATGTCACCAGGAGACATGCTCATGGTACACGGTAACATATTTATTACCAATGTCGGACGCAGCAAGAAACTACAACCCCGATAGCGAGGACCCTTCAAAGTCATATCCTTTGACGAGCATACAGAGAATTACACTGTCCAGATGGATGGACGCATGTACCGCCGCAATACTGCAGTCTTCCACGCCTCAGCTGTCAAACGATTCCATCCCAATGACGACTCCAAGTTTCCTGGAAGGACCCACTCTCGGCCTGCACCTATCATCATCGAGAAGAAGGATGAATGGGAAGTTGAAGAAATCAGAGACCACCGCCTTTGGCATGGAAATGATCAATTCCTAGTCATATGGAAAGGATATCCGACGAGCGAAAACAGTTGGGAACCACTGGAAGGACTTGAGCACGCTATGGATATGGTGAACGGATGGTGGAAAGACAACATGCCAAACGAATCCCTCCCCCCAACAATCAATTATATCACCATGTGCTGGACACCTACAATGCCAGAAGCTGAGCAGTGGCACGCAGAACTCGAAACTAGAGATGGACTTTGGGCACGACACTTTGAGTCAGAGTTCGAAAGTAGCGATGAGGAGAATCAAGCTATGGAGCAGGCTCTCGGCAACTTTATCTAGTCACCAATCACCATCTGAATACCATAACGATGTCAAACTATGTGGAGCTCAATGTGAGGCAGCGACAACAGGTTGTTGGACTGTTGTTGAACCGCGATGTTATCCAACTTGAGGACTACTTCGAAATCCTCTGGATTGACTACTGTCCTGATTGCGATCATGCTTGGGTTGATGTACAGCACGAATCTGGTATTCGTGACTACTGTGATTTAGATTTCTTTGAGTCTAAGTGTTTCCTTAGAGTTTCCGTTTGTCCTTGGTATGATACCTATGATGAAGAGTTTTTGGCGGAAACTGAAGCCATGAGTTTCTCGGAATCCGCCTTTGATGATTATTAGGTTTTTGCTTGTTTAAACAGTTGTTTTGTTTTGGGGAATGTAACCGGTACGGGTACTTGGTTATTGGTTTTGTTTTATGTTGTAATTTAAGTATCGCTTAGATACTTGGTTTGTTTTAAGTATCGTTTGATACTTGGTTTTGTTTTATGTTTTGTTTTAAGTATCGCTTTGATACTTGGTTTGTTTTAAGTATCGTTTGATACTTGGTTTTGTTTTATGTTTTGTTTTAAGTATCGCTTTGATACTTAAAGAGTTTTACCAAAGAGTATCAATTGATACTATTGATTAGTTTCGTTCATGCTAGACATGAACAGATTTGTGTATTTAAAGACTGCCTGTTTCTAGGATAGAAAAGGCAGACTTCGACAGACAGTATTTCAATATACTTGGTTGAACGGTTACTTCTTTGTTCCTCAGTTCGCCCTCGAAGCCTCCTTTAGTTCTCAGCTCTCGCCTCCTCTCAGGAAGAGCAGGCCACCTGCCAACTATCGTATCTATTATCGATAACGTGATTAGCACCTTGCGAACACGTTACAGGTAGCACAGGTACTACTGATCCCGACTTTCTATCAGGTCGTAGGGTTTCTGCAGGAGAGCGATCGACTGGTGATCCCTTCTCTGGGGTTACTGAGCTTGCTGCCTTGAGGGCTCTGCTGAGATGTGATCTAGGGCATCGCTAAATCCCCCTAGGTTAAGGTTTTGATTGTCGATGTCGATATCTCCTTCCCTATCTGGGTTGAAGGATGCTGTCTTGTATCATTTGACATCGCACTAGGTGACACTTTGTAATGTAAGGATCCCTGCTTGGATAGTTAGTTCTTGGCGACAGGGAATGATACTTCTCTTCTTATGTTTCTTTCCTTAGTCTTATGGTAGTACGAGGCCTCTGCCTATGTTGCCAATAGTACAAGACCTCTTTCTTCTATCGGGAATGTCTATGGTAAGCTTTCTCTAATTCCTCTTTGTAAAGAGCTTTCCTTGTTGTAATGATAATGTTACAATAAAGATAAAGATTGTAAAGGTGTTTTATATTCATTAAAGTAATAAGTAGGGAAAGTACTTAGAAGTCAATCTAATTTTATTTAAACTCGTACCGCCAACACTGGCATACGATGAGCTCTAGAAGGCACAGGGATACCGCTAACCGGTCTACCACTAATCCTAAGCTAACCAAGTCTATGGCCCCACACCTGCCATCCTCAAGTCATGCCCACATGAGAACTAATTACAAGACCATCAAACAACCCAGCGCCCTCTCCGGTCCAAGTCCGTAGCCCCTCTGGTATGAAGCCAACTAGCACTAAGCATAGCTGAAGCGGAGCAAGAGACCGACCCAACCAGATTCCTCGTCCAACAAATATAAAATCACTACCGCCCGGTCTGAACACCGTCCCGCAAAACCCCCTCCACAGTAGAAAACCAACAAAATACACACAAATTAATGCTACAGGTGACATAATGGCAGAGAGGAGGTGACCAACATGTCCACCTCTCGCATCTGCATGCCCGGCTGTCGGCCCTATGAACCTACTTTGCCAAGTGCCTCCGAAGAGCATAGTGGTGAGGAGGACCTGTACCTGCTGCCTGTCCCCAAAAACAAACATAGAAAAAAAAATACATAGAGGTGGTGACAGACCTAAAATGGCCAGTGTGGCCTATCTCCCACCCGTGGTACCTTGCCCCCGCCAGCCATGCCTATTGCCAAACCAAAGAAACCAAACAAACCTCACAAAACCCAGCACGCAAGACCCAAACAAGTCCAACCAGGTGGTCGCATCCCACTATCCGCACAGGTGGCCATCAACCACCCGGGTCATCGAGGAGCTTTGCAGTACTCAGCAGCTTCACCCAACAGCCACATCAGGCCAGAAACACTTAATTAGACATCGTCCAACCTGACGCATGCCTAACCAGTGCTCGCAGGCACCTCTCCCCCCCCAATCCGCCCCCCCTAAGCCCTATACACCAGGCGCCACAGAGCCCATCCAGCCCCCTCAGCCCCTCAGACAGATCAACCATCCGACAGCCACAGAACAGCTATACTTAACCCCATCAGGCGGCCACTGGTCTTGGCCACGCCAACAGAGCCACAGTCCTCGACTCTATATAGCCGAGGGGAGCCCACCAGCCAAAGCCGGGAGCCACAGAGGAGGCAGCACCAATACGTGAAGGCACCAGCACCAGCCACACCATCCAGCCCAGCTGAACCAAAGTTCAACTGAGCCGGGAAAAGGGTAAGCAGGGCCAGCCAAAGCCAGCCCCACAGGCCCGGCAACAGCAACGGACCGAAAGATGGGCAAGAGGCATCCCCAACCGACATTACAAGGAGGTGGAGGGCGAGCGAACAGAAGCAGACAAATAGAAGGTAGGCCCCACTTGCAATGGGTGAAGCCGCCAACCACAGACCACAATGGAACCACCCAAACATACAGACAACGCGAGTGCCTAGTAGCTAATCGTCCCACACAATCCTAGGCAGCAACAATAACCACACCAGGGGGTAAGAGGGTTCAGGGTCAAAGCCATCCCCACGAATGTGAGGAGGAGATGCCTGACTGAATCACCTTAAATGCCGCAAAGACAAAAACTCCAAGGGAACGGCGATAAACAACAACGTAGGATTCCAACCGTAGAAATAAAAACGTAACAAAGAGGGGCTGGGCGGGTACCGCCCTGCCACCTGAGGAATGATGCGGCCAGTACGATGAGTTGATATTTGGGAAGGTCATTAGTCTAATCCAAGGGCGTTTTGTATTGCGAGAACTAAGGTCTCCGTTAAAACCCAACAAAAGACAAGAGCTGGCCCAAAGAATGACACGGGTGATCCCCCTAAACACAATGTTCAATTCCCCCAATCGAATGCGAAACCTGCGAGTAGACGATAGACAGGAAGCCGTAGACATTTTACTGAAAGGGGCTCGTATGCGACTGTGATGAAGTGCTCAAAGTGCTAGTATCGTGAGATAACCAACACAACAAAACGAGACGCAAACAAGTTATCCACCATGCAACACCAAACTGACCACAACACCAAAGGCCCGAGGAACTACTGAGCGAACTCAGATATCTCCCCCAGAATCTAAGGCATCAAGGCCCATCATGATGGCGAAACAAACGCTCCGGGCAAAGCGACCGCAAGGATGTGGAAAAGTACTTAGAACAAAGCGTGAAGAACCTATCCTCCTCGGCCGCATCAGCTTCCTTATATAGTGTTCTTCTTGTCCATTTTCATGTGACCCAAAGTGGTCACATGTGCGAAACTAAATTATAATCAACTAATCTTGTGACCAAAATGGTCACACGCTCAAAACCCATGACCTCATAGCAAGGTCATGTACGAAAATTGATAAACCAATCTTAATGCAATAAACACGTCATATGACTTGAATGAGTCATATACACACAATCCATGATGTCATAACGATGTCATGTGTCAAACATATATCATATGTACTAGGCATACCCGCAAGGCATACTTACCAAGCGTTTGTCCCCTGACTCATAATCGAGTCACATGTGAAACATAACATAACAAGTCATATGACCCAAATGAGTCATATGCGTAAAACAATAACATACCTATGACTCATAATCATAAGTCATGTGATATTCATTTTCTGTCCCAAGTCACATTCATGACAACTAGATAGATTAACTAACAAGTAGGCAACTGGAGTTTATATGCCCTAGTACCCTTATGTTACTTAACTACCAATGGGCTAAACATTCTGGACTCTACTTTCTCTATGGCCTCTTGGTATGGATATTCTTATGATTCATCATTACCTGATCTGCTGTAATTCCTCTACCTTGTTCAATATCTTCTCAGATGGCATACTCCGGACATGGTAGTCTTTTCTTGTCGTACCATTTCTGTTGTCTTTCTAATGCCCTTTTTAATGTTTCTTGTATGTCTTGTCACATACCTTCTCATTACTTAAATAAGAGTTTAGTACTTGAATGAATCTCCTTATTATCGGAAACAATTCCAGACCAATTCATTCTCCTATTAAATTGATAGTTAATCTGAAAAGGTGATACCCTAGTGGACTTAGAGGTCAATGTATTATGAGTATACTACTTTAATGGTAGTAATGATGCCCTGTTATCCTACTGGTAGGTACAATAACTGCCCAGATATTGTTCCAAGGGCTGCTTCACCTGCTCTGTTTGATCATCAATTTCTAGATAGAATGCAGTTGAGATAATAACATTTATATCAAGTTATTCTATTAAGTTAATCCTAAACTTTGACATGAATCAACTATATCTATTGGAGATAATTGATTCTAGTAGTCCATACGGTCGCTAGATCTCTTTGAGAAATATAAGAGCAAATTCCTTGTTTGGTACTTCTATAGCGAGGGGGATGTAATGTGACATTTTTAAAATCTATCAAAAATGACCCAGATCTTTGTAAAGCCCTCAGATTCTGGTAATGCTACAATAAAGTCAATTGATATTGTATTCTAGGGCCTGTTAGAAATATCTATTAGTTCTAAGAGCTCAATCTTCTTATGTCTGAGTGTTTTTACCCTTTGATAGACATTGTAAGACCACAGGTAGTCTTCGATATAGCCTTCCATCTTTGGCCTATAGAAGTTGGCTTTAACCTTGCCAATAGTCTTATATGTCCTGAAATATCTGGCTAGATAGGATCCATATTCCACCTGCATGATCCACTCTTTTAGTTCTTGATCCTCTAATATGCACCAATGATTCTTGTACTAGAGAAAGTTCTTCTCTATTGAGCAATGAGAGTTCATCTTTTTGTCTCCTTAAGTAACCGATTTGTAAATACTTTGATAAGTATTGTCTTTAGTGGTGGTAACCATTATCTCATTCAGCATTCCTGATTTTAACCAGAAGGCTTGGTATATTTGCAACAACTGTGGTCGCAAGATGTCTTACTCCTCACTTTGCAAATACTCACCAGGGTGGAAAACCATTTGTTTATGATGTAAATTTGCTGAATTACTCCCCCCTTTAGGGCAGTACTCCCAAGGCCTAAATAATGCCTCAGCCTTTCCATCAAGACATACTTCTTAGTACACAATCTTTAAATTAAATGCTTACAAGAATTCCATCTGGTGATACTGCCCGTGATTCAGTATTTTAGTACTATTAAAGTACTCCAAATTTTTATAATCAGTATAAATAGTTCTCTGATCAGATACTGAATGCTAGGAATGATCACATTCTTTGAATGCTACAACAATTGCAGACATCTCTTTATTATGCATATCATAATTTATCTCTGCTAGCCGGAACTTCAGGCTATGGTAGGCTACCAGATGCCATCTATTATCTTCTCATAATTGTAATAGTATATGTCTCAATGTAAAATCACTAGTGTCAGTTTCCAATTTGGTTAACCATTTGGGATTAAAATGGGCTAGAACGGGACTTGCCATAAATATTACTTTAAGGCAACTAAAGGTTTCATCATACGTTAGACTTCATTTCCTTTGGGCATTCTTTTTCTTTAAGTCAGTCAATAGCTTTTTTATCTTGCTAAAGTCTTTAATAAACTAACCATAGAAGTTTGTAAATCTCAGAAAGCTTTATACATTAACAATAGATGTTACTAAGGTCTAAACTTCAATTAACTTTACCTTTTCAATAGGCATTATGATACCACAGTCAGATATAGGGCATTTTAAAAATTCCAACATTCTTTGATGGAAAGTAGATTTCATAATTCTCATACAAAGTGTAGCTTTACGTAGTCTTTCCATAATCTGTTGAATAAAAGAGATATGTGCTTCTATAGTCTCTGCATTTATCAGGATATCATCCATATAGGAGATAATTCCTTCATCTAGTAAGTATCAAAGGACATTGTTTATCCTATTCTGGAATGTAGATAGAGTATTGCACAGCCCAAACAGCATTACTATATACTCATACAATTCATAATACTAGCGAAATGCAGTCTTCCATTCTTCTCATTCTGCAATTTGGAGGAGATTGTTACCATTTTTCAAGAAAAATGTAGTGAAGACAGTGGCCTTTCCATATCTATCCTGCAGCTCATTCATCAATGGTAAAGGATATTTACTCTTCACAATAATTTTATTCTGCCCTCTATAATCAATACTTACTCTCAGTAAACTATCAAGTTTGGGTACAAAGAGGATTGGGGCTGTGGCAGGTGAATTAGATCATCTTATCTTTCCTATTGCCAGTATCTTGTTGAGATACTCTCTTAAGACCTTGAGCTTATTCTCAGAGAAGGAGTATATAGGACCAAATAGAGGACTAGCTTCCAGCATTAAGTCAATCTTATAATTATACTCTCAGTGCTCCAGTAATGCATCTATTCTTTCCTGATGAAATATATTACCATAGTCCTAATATTTGGGAAGAAGACTAAGAGCAATATCCTTGCCATCTTTACAGGAGAATTGGGCCTATCCAAGAAGATATACTTGAGCTTTATCTTCTGTCAATTCCTCTTCTTCGGTTATAAACTCTAACTATCTCTTTACTACTAAGCACCTGACCTTACCCAGCACTGATCTCCTAGTGAAATACCTAGATTTCAATACTATATTGGGTTTATATTCATAGAGCCATGACATAGGAAGATAATAGTTAATATTCTTATCAGACATATCTGCCAGTACAAATCACATGTCATTGACATGATCACCAATATACAACTTTAGGATCTTTGTATAGTGAAGCCCGGAGTTGGGAATATCATTCCAACAAGCATCCCTAATAGGAACAGCAGCCTTCCCCCGGATACAAGAGACATATATCTTCTTTGCCTATTCAGTGATTAGTACTGTACCCATAGTGCCATTATCCAATAACCGTACAGCCTCATCTGCATTATCCTTTATGCCACAGTACCATTCTAGTCTAATACAAACTTGGATAGACTTGATATATTTAGCTGGGCCAGAAAGCCTTATCTTTTTCTTTGAGTTTTCTTTTGTACATATTGTAATAGAAGTCTCTAGGCATTCAGCATACAAGCATGGCCACAATATGTTAAAGATATTAAGATTTCAAATCTTGGTGTATTAATAGATAGGGTGTTTGTTATCATGTCAGCATAATTTCAGATACTAAACCCTTCTCAGGTAAACTTGATAACAAAATTTCCTTGCTTTAATCAAAACTGGCCTGATGTGAAAAATCAACTGAATTCAGACCAAAGAAAACAAATTTGCTTCTACTACTAAGATAATATTCCATTGAAGTAAAAAAACCATATATTCACACAATAATATAACAAGAATGCAAAAGAGAAATAAATCAACACAAATGCCAAAATAGAATAGCCACTTCTGCCTTGAAATTCTCCACCAGTCTTCTTTCTTGGCAAACTACAGCAACTCAAAACCTCTAAGAGTCCTTATCAGTCTATTTCAACTGCAGAAATTCTTGGGTTATACTTAGTCTCGCAGTCCTCCACATAATCTCCAGAAGTTATGACAGTATCTTGTTTGTTCGTCTGCAGGAATGAGACTTATCTATTCCTCACCATGTCTATCAACTTCTATGATATCGGGAGACGATCTTTAGACTTCCAAAACTTCTTATTAGGTGGTACTTCAATACGACAAACTCTATTGTGCAATGCTTCATCAACTTCAGTATCATCAGTATTTCAGTACTTGACTACTGACTTCACTCCTTTAGCTAAACTTGCAACTGAGTTGGCAGAAAAACATTTCTGCCAAAAATGGTTGGACTTTCTGCAATGTGTGCACTGGGACTCCAATTTTCGTTTATGAATAAGTGTAGATAGAATATCCTTATGAGTGTTAGTGTGCTCAGAATACCCTTGCTTCTGTGATCTACCAGCTGAATATAAGAAGTGCTTAGGATTGGTCTTACCAGAACCCTTTGCCTTCTGTTTCAGTTGTTTCCTTAAGGTTAATAACTTCCCCTTGCTCCTTCCCTGAGTCTCACTTGGGCTCTTGCTAATGGTCTCACCAAAAGTGATATTGTCTTGAAGGGCATGGCCCATATTCTACTGAAGGTTTATATATTCAAATACATTGGTAGAATGCGGTGTCTTCTGCGCCCAGACATTCCGCAATTGAGATATTATAGTTATCCGGATCCTGTCCTGGATCATTGTAGAGTCCATATAATACAGTTGAACGATCAGATCCACAACTGACTCTAACTACTAATCTACTTACTCAGCCTTTATCGCAAGTATTGTTTACTTGCTTAGAATGTGGTCCCGATCAACATAGCCACCGAAACTTGCCATTAACCGTTTCCCGAATCCTTGCCGTATATGAATCTCATGCTTAGGATCAAACAGTAAACCCACCCAGTGTGTACCAGCTTCATTAATGTACTACTGTAGGCCCTGGTACTAAGGATTGTCAGTATCTTAAAGAAGAGGGATAACCAAGCTGATTTTGTCCATATGTTCTGTGACAATGCTTGGAAGTACTCAAACTTGATTTCTACATCACAAATGAACCGCAAAGTGTCAGTGGCATCTCTCTTAAAAGAGTTACAATATCCAATTTCTTGGACTTCTTAGGCTGATTCTTAGGAGAGTGTTAGGCGGAGACAACTTGATAGACTTCAAAGTTGTCTAGGCCAATCGAGATTCGTTTCTGTAGACGGAGATTGTCTAGGAAGGCTCAGACTTTGCTTGTTTTGTTTATGACTACTAGAAGCGAAGTAGAATAGGTAAAGTAGGGTAGAATCGTAAAAACAATATTATATTGTTAAGGTCTCTTCTCCATTGGTTGATGATGTCTAAAGCTTGGGAGACACTTCGATATTTATATTCTGCGTTTGAGTGTTCGCAGACTACATCTATTTATCATACCACTATGTACTTCTTCAATCGTAATTCGCAATGTCCTGTTGTCTTCCAAGATGTGATCACCTGTGGACCCTGAAAACCATCACACTCTCTTCGGTAATTACGATATTTCTTCTTAGGAAGCATGCTGTCCTCAATAGTAATATCCCGATTAGCAGAGTCTTTAGACTTATGGCCTAGTTCTTAAGTTGAACTGAGTTGGCGCTAATTGTCTTCGCTATTTGATAAAATGATCAGTTTTATCCACGGCTATATCTGCAAAGGTGGTTGTCATTACAACTATCATAGGTCGTCTGACTCCGATCCTTTGTAACTCCATACCCAACCAATAGATTCTCTCTGGATGACTTCCTATTAACTTGCAGGAAGCTATTCCATGAGATTGGAAATTAATCCCTCGGTCGGCAACCCTTGGTTGCTCTCTGGGTAGTAGGTTTCAGTAACCATTGTAGTATTGAGAATCACTCCATGGCTACGACGTATTCTGAAACCCATTTTCAACACTCAGTGAAGTCCGTTGGCTTCTTTGGTAGTGTCCTTTGAAGTTCTAGACTCTTCTGGTGGATGTAAATGTGTTGGTCTCTAGTAGAGATCCTTTACCATTTGATACCATCTCTTTGTATGAAATCGTCCCGTTACTAACGGCTCATGCCAAAGGTGTCATGTCTTTGAAGCCAGGTAACTCTCTGAGTAGTTGACAGAGTTACTCTGTTCTACTTCCCAAGCCTAACCGAAGGTCCCTTCTCATATATCCTGTGAACAGGATCCGATCGGACAGACGGCCAAAATGTATATAGTGTTAATCTAACACCTTCAACCTTGTGGTAATATAGTCACAGGACGCAACTGAGATTAATATATATGATGACGCGCAGGCCCCAGAAGGGAGCCGGAGGGGGGTGTTGGAGACCAGAGATTCCGATTCCAAGTGGGGTTACCCTACTTAGGGTGGTTCCTAGGTATCGGGTTCTGGTATTCCTAACTGAGCGTCTGTATTACCACTGGACTTAACCGCCCCTAATTCCCCACTCAGTAATAATGAAGCCTATAGTAGCCTGTGGGCCCATTAGTCATAGCTTCTCTTCTTCTTCTCATTCTAGGTTACCTTCTACCTTCCCAGCGATTTTGAAAGATCAGGTATGTAGTCAGCATCTCTATCGTTACTGCTACTGGAGGAACTTGAATCTCATGAGTCTCCACCAGTACTAACGATTCTGCCAAGTGGGAGGAAATCTCTGCCACCACTGGCATTTCTACCATGGCCTCGTGAGGTTCTATCATACTCATTAAAGAAGTTTTCTCTTTCCAGTTATTCAATTTCTTAGGGAACCAGCTTCAGATGAAACAAAAGTATTGGAGGTAGATCAGGTAAAGGGGCAGCTATCCAAGAACTTGCAGTCACCCTATACTGATCCTGTACAAATTGCAGGAATTCTATACAGGTTTCCAGCAATGCTAAAGGTCCCAGGTGCAATCATGAACTACAATAAGAACATTTCAGGGTTGCCATCTTCGAACCGTAGTCCTCTAGCTTCTGGTACACCTGGCTCGATTGACTATTAGGACAGTTAAATGTATATGTAACACTTCAATTATGAGGCCCTCCCACAACTATTCAACCTGCGTAATAAAACGCTGTAACTCTTTGTGACAAATGCCTTTAGACCCGTTCTTCCCCTTAGTTGTTGATTTACCTTGCCTGCCATCTTTGCTTAAGCTCCTTTAGGAAAGTAGTTGCAACAGTAGGTTTTCGGGTTGCATCAGGTATACTAGGCATCAGAGGGAGAGTGGCAGGTTCAAAAATAATAGGGTAATTCTCCGGCCTTGGCAGGAGTGTTTTCACTGCCACTTGGTAAGTGCTATCAAGTACAGGGACATTTACAGAGGACGTTGGAGTATTACTGATATTACGTACTGAAGCGATGATTTTCCTCCAGTGATATGATAATCTCTGGATAGAGATAGTAGCAAAAACAGGAAACAACAACAAGGAGAGAAATCGAAATGATATTACAATCAGGAAAGAAACAATATTGATGTGGGCAATCGCCACCCACACAATACGTATCATTAAACAATTCGATGATAATGATGGACAAAAATGATGACGAAGAAAAACCATCGATCACGTATAAGAGAGCGGAGTTGTCTATGCACACTGTTGTTCACGGCTTCGTTGCCTCTTGTTCCCATTCTCCTATTCCCACAATCCAAGCCAGTCATTAGTAATCCCTTTCCACCTCACCATGTAACTAGCTAGTTTTGGGCCCCACTTGAGTATATAAAATAAAATTAAAAAATTAGACTAATAAAAGCCAGACCAGTTTATCACCTCACGATACATCAACATTATTCTTCACCAGTTGTGGAGGTAGAGGTAGAACTTTAGACTTATCCATTCTGTGACTACTATAATTCAGATAAGTCCCTGTAGCTGGGTGAAGAGCTTGTCAATTTCTCCCTTGAGATATCGAAGTAAGCGCTTCTTCAAGCTGGATGTGGAAGTGAGAATGACTCAGAGACACTAGCACTTATGGCTGTTGACCAACAATTTGTACATCTAATTCAGTCATGTATGACTGATATTAAAGGTTGGTCAATAGAGCGGTTAAGGTTTCCATAAAGTTGACCTCAGGGTTGTTCTCTATAGAAGGTATGACAGTCATAATCATATCATGATTTTGATCAAATTGGTACGTAGAATAGGCTGCCTCTTCCAATGCAGATGTCCTGTTAACTAGTGCTTAGGTGTTACTGATTTGCTATATAATCATCGCTCATTATACATACAGTCACTCTACAGACACCGTAGCCATCTCTATTCTAAACCTAGCCTATATTTGCTTATTCCAGTACTCTATCTATTTTTGAGCCTCATTTATCTGCTTCGTAACTAGAAGAAGAATATAGGATTAGATGACTTTCCTAGTAAAATCCGCCAGACTAAAACCTTATCTTTTCCTTTCCTACGCTACCGGAATCTCGAGCTACTGCTGCGTAATTGATTTAGATAGGACCACAGGGTCATGTACAACAATTTCCTTGCAGAATCAGGGAGATCGAAGACAGTTGATTTGTTTACAATGTATGTGGGTTTCCAACAAAAGCTGTAGGCATCTAGAAATGCTTCTTATAATTGTATTTGTGGGCATCCCCTACAGAAGGGTTGAAGTGAGCAGCTTGGTTTGATATATTAAGCTCCCCCTAATGATTCTGGTACTAGACCAGTGACTGGTATTCAAAATATTACATTTCAAAAAGGTCAATACCAACAATTTTCCAAAGTAGGAAAATTTAAGTGTAGTCTTCACTTAACAATAAACCATAACGGGGGGCTTCCTCTGGGAAGATATGTTCCGAGTTTGGAACCACACCAAGATGAATTCTTCTGCATATAAATATAATACAGTTTTACAATCTCAGCAGTAGAGTTTGAAGAAATAAAACCGTAGAACTTTATATTGTTAAGCCAGAGCTTTTCTCAATTAAGTCCTGATCCGAGATGCAGTTGATTGTTAGAGTAGAGGAGAACTCACCTATACTAAAGGAGATTTCATATACTGTCAGTTGCTCTCCATTACTACTTTGCATTTGCGAGGACCCAACTCCCGTAAGCAGTCTAGCTATCATCCATGGATTGGACTCAAGATCCTGCTCCATGAATTAGACTACTGTGTGGTTTGCTGATATCTACCCAACTAAAGTGTTTTAGTCCCTGTATCTACAATATAACTGCTGGAGTAAAAACTCCTCTTATCGCCGACTTGTCAGTGGCAAGCTGACATGCCTGAACAGATACAATACCAACTATAGAATGCTCTACTCATAAACATTTCATCTTCTACAAGCATCTACAGCCCCTGAACATCTATCAGGTTCTACTCCATTCTATATCCGTCTAGATTATAGTGATGTAGCCTCCCAGATTGACCACTTTGGAGGTTGACCACCAATAAGCATTACCTATAGTCCACACTCTTAGAATTAGATCTCATCTTGACCTCAGACTGTTGTCTCAGTGTCCTTAACAATTTGTTAATACTATTACACTTTCAGGCTAACGGTCTTTGGTTATCTCGCATATAGGCCTCTTGTAACATTACTTACTACTTCTAACTTCATAGTAGTATTACTCCATCTGTTCTGTTCCATTCTGCATGAATCTACCTTGAGACCATTCTCCAGGTTCACCTCTACCTATGCATATATCCTGCGGGCAGCCTCCGGTCTAATGGATGACATGAGTGTATGTAGTGTTATTGGAGTATCTCCACTTGTAGACTTTTACTAGACTTACGGCAACTCTCCAGATTATAGCCCATAATGCTCGAGACCTATAACACGGTCAAAGAGGAGTGTTAGTTATCACACTTGCAGGTTAGAGCTTGTATGGAGCTTAACTGATTGTGTAAGAGTAATGTTGCACAACCTTCGATTCAAATAACCCATATATTTCTACGTAACAAAGAATCTAGTAACTTCCCCTGAAGCCCTGCCTAATAGCCTATTCTCTCCCTACTTTGCATTGCTCATAGTCGGTTAAAGTATGGTTGATAGAAAAGCAAATGTGATACACAAGTTGAATTCTTTTCTTTTAGATTTCTACATAATAATAGTTGTAAACCACAACTTTAATTAAATTCTACAAAGTTAGCATTTCTAGTGATTAAGCCATTTGATATACATGAAGAACTAGAGTCTGATTCACTGACTAAATTCAGAGAATGATCTTCAGGCTAACTAGATTCCGACTTTCCTTGGCCTCTATACCCATTTTCAAGTTCACCACTAAGAGCCAGCAATTGAGGATCAAGAATATTAGAAAAACCAATGGATGGTGGTTCTAGCAGCAAGAGAGCTTGTAAGAGATTGGGAGGTGGGTCCAGTTACTACAGATCTTAAGCACTATGATTCTTCTCTGGCTCATGAATTGGTATGTACAGCCTAGCAGGAACAATTTCTACCTTGATTATGATATTCCTGACCTGCTGCTTTCTTTCCATCTCTGCCTTGTCAGTATCAATTTAGTAGCAATTAAGAGCTGTTTCAGTTTTATTCACAGCAACTTGAATATAGTTATAAGCCTTTTTAATGTACCCGAGACTCTCTCTTAGAAGATGGATCCCGAGGCTGCCCCTGCACTAAGATGAATTCTTCTACAAATTGGAACAAATATAATAATTGTCAAAGTCTCAACATTGGAGTTTGAAGAAACAAAACTGTAAAACTTAATATTATTAAGCCATAGCTTTACGCAATTAAGTTCTGATCTCGAGAAATAGTTGATTGCCAGAGTAGAGGAGAACCTGCATATACATAAGTAGATTTCATATACTGCCAGTTGCTCCTCATCACTACTCTACTTTTACAAGCACTCAACTCTCTTGAGGTGTTTAGCCTACCTCTATGTATCGGACCAAAGATCCTCTATAGTAAACTAGTAAATAGTCTGTAGATTGCTAATATCTACCAGGCAGAAGTACTTTAGTGTTACAAATGTGGCTTGGTATGGAAAAGCATTTCACAGGACTTATGATTATGAGTCATAGGTATGTTATTTTTTTGTACATATGACTTATTTACGTCATGTGACTTGTTATATTATGATTTGTTATCTTTCGCACATGACTTGATTATGAGTCATGGGATATGGGCCTGGCGAGTATGTCTTACAATTATGGTTTGCACATATGATTTATATTTCACATAGGATGTTATTCCAAGGTCATGGGTTTCGCACATGTGACTACTTAGAGTGATATAACCTATTATGTTATGATTGGTTTATGAGTTTTCACATATGACCTTACTACGAGCTCATGGGTTTTGATCATGTGACCACTTTAGTCATATGACTAGTTTGTTATGATTTAGTTTCACATATGTGACCACTTTGGGTCACATGACTAGTGGTAGGAAGAAAACTATAAAAGGAGACCGGTACGGCCAATTGAGGATAGGATCTTCATGCTTTGTTCTAAGTACTTTTCCTCCTTCTTTCACCCAGTGTCAAAATGTGAATGTTGGGGGTCAATTCAAACAGAGCCCTTGATTTCTATCTCACAATAGGCTTCAAGTATTTAACTTCGATAACCTTTAGGGAGCATCGTTGTTATACCTCCTCCTACATTTGCCAGAAGTTTTTTTCTTTTCCTTATTCTTTCAGTTGTTCGTCTACCTTACCTCCTTATTGTCGCAATGGCTAAGCAAGCCTCCGCCCCCTCCACCAGGTACTCTTGACATTTGTGAGTGGTTCGGTCTCAAGCCATCACAAAGAGCTTCATTGGGAAGGCTCAAGTCTTTTGGGTTCGGCATCTCATCTCTGTCCTTTCTCGGCAATTTCAATGCGCTGAGAAAAAGATATCTACTTTGTTGGCTGTTCTGACCTCTGAACACATTACAGTTCACAGTTTTATTACGATATTGGCAGCCAAAGCTTCTATGGCTATCCTATCCTTGCCTGTACTCTCACTCACTTTGGTTACTACACTGGTCTCGGTTAGGGGACGCGGACTAGACACTGAGAATTCTCAGGGTCCAGTAGAGGAGCTCCCAGGGAGAAAGGTTGTGCTGTCAGCTATTCCAACCCCTCCTGCAGCTTCAGTTGTGGGTAGTAGTAAGAGTGGACCGGTTCCTGATTCGTCGGGTCTGGTTGAGGTGCTTGCTCCTGGTATATGTGCAGTGGATCCTGGTGTGGTGACACCAGCTGCAGTGGTATCACCCCCTTTATAGGAGCAGGTACCTGAGGCCTATGTGGCTGAGCCCATGGCTGGTCAGGGTAATGCCTCTGGTGGCGTCCCTCCTGTGGTGGTGGGTGGTGATGAAGATAGCCCGTCTACTCCTATTACTAGACTGGGCCTGGAAGAGGGAAGAGGTAGAAGAACAAGAAGCGCTGGGTCAAACAAGACCAGACCTCACCTGTGCTACTTGTCCCAGACTCAGAAAGGTTATCGCATTCGCCGGTTCGCATCAGCACACCAGCTGTTATAGAGTCGGTGGTGGGCTCGTCGCCTGCGGGGAGAGTTGGGGAGTAAGAGGAAGACTTAAATTCTTGGGTATGTTTGGCCAGGTGTCGAAGGCTTGGGGAGTACGTGATTCCCCCTGCTTCCGCCGATGTTTTCATATTGTACTGCTTGTGTAGTACTCCCCGGATTCTCTACAATGGTTCGTACCTAGAGCTCTCACCCTCTAAGTCAGCTTTCCTTCACGTCTACACACTTGAGTTCTTGGGTCGTTCCATTATTTAGAGATGGGGGTGGGTGCCTTGGCGGTCAGCGGGGTGTCCTAGCATCATTGAATTGGAGTACTCGGGTGCGCTTTTACTCTGGAGGAGGTTCTCGTGGGACAGTATTTAGATTGGGTGGTAGGACTTGATGCTTTTTGGACGAGAAACCTAGTCAGGTTGGTTTTTTGTTCAGCTTTGGCTACACTTAGTACTGGTTAGCTTCATACCAGCAGGGCCACAGACTTGGACTTGGGAGCGCATTAGGTTGTTTGATAGATTTGTAATGAGTTCATGTACGGGCATGACTCTGGGATGGCAGGTGTAGGGCTGTAGTCTTAGTTAGCTTATAGTTAGTAGTATACCAGTTAGCGGTATCCCTGTACTGGTGAGGGCTCGTTGTATGCTAGTATTGACAGTACAAGTTGAAACAAAATTAGATTAACTTCTAAGTACTTTTCCTTGTCTTGGCCATCACTTCTCCTCGGAGTCTTCCATTCTCAGTCACGATGGTCTATAATGCCTTGGATTCTACGGGAGATATTAGAGTTCACTTAGTAGTTCCTGGAGTTCTTGGTGTTAGATTTGTTGTAATGGTGGTTGCATCGAGTATTACTTGTTTGCACTGTTTCATTGTCTGCTAGTTATCTCATGATACTAACACTTCGACCACTTCACCACAGTCACTGATAAGCCCCTTTTGGTAAGATTTCTATGGCTTACTATTTATTGTCTACTCTCAGGTTTTGCGATCGATTCAAGGGAATAGAATATTATGTTTAAAGAGATCACCTATGTCATTCTTGGGGCCAGCTTATGTTTGTTGGGTTTAATGGAGTCCTTTGTTCTTGCCATACAAAATGCCCTTGGGATAGACTACTGACCTTCCCAAGCTTCAAAACATTGTACCAGCCACATCAATCTCCATATAGTAGAGCCATACCCACACGGCCTCTCCTTGTTAGTATATGATTCTACAGTTGGAATCCTGTGATATTGTTTATTACTATTCCCTTGGAGTTTTGTCCTTGTGGCATTTACGGTAGTTTAGTCCAGTGTCACCTCCATATCTCAGTGGGGATGGCTTTGACCCTGAAATATCTTACCTTCTGAGTGGCTGTTGCTGTTGCCTGGAATGGTATGGATTGATTGGATGCCAGACACTCGCATTGTGTGTGTATTTGGGTGGTTCAGTTGTGGATTGTCATCAGCAACCTTATCCAGTGCAAGTGAGGCCTAATTTCTATTTTTCTCCTTCTACTTGCTCGCCCTCCCCCTTTCTATCACATTGGTTGGGGGCACCTCTTACCCTTTCTTTGGTCTGTGCCTGTTGCCAGACCTGTGGGGCTGGCTTGGCTGGCTCTGCTTACCCTTTCTGGACTCAGTTGAACTTCAGTTTGGTTAGGTGGAATGGTGTGGCTTGTGCCGATGCCTTCTGTAATGTGTTCGCAAGGTGCTAATCATATTATCGGTAATATATATGATAGTTGGCAGGTGGCCTGCTCTTCTGGAGAAGAGGCAAGAGCTGAGAACTAAACGAGGCTTCGAAGGTGTACTGAGGAACAAAGAAGTAACCATTCAACCAAGTATATTGAAATACTGTCTGTCGAAGTCTGCCTTTTCTATCGTAGAAACAGGCGGTCTTTAAATACACAAATCTGTTCATGTCTAGTATGAACGAAACTAATCAAAGGTATCAATTGATACACTTTAGTAAAACTAATTAAGTATCAAGCGATACTTGAAACAAAATATAAAACAAAACCAAGTATCAAACGATACTTAAAACAAAAACAAGTATCAAATCGATACTTAAAATAAAACATAAAACAAAACCAAGTATCAAAGCGATACTTAAAACAAAACATAAAATAAAACCAAGTATCAAACGATACTTAAAACAAACCAAGTATCAAAGAGATACTTAAAACAAAACATAAAACAAAACCAATAACCGAGTACCCATACCGGTTACATTCCCCAAAACAAAACAACTGTTTAAACAAATAAAACCTAATAATCATCAAAAGCAGAGTCTGAGAAACTAAAGGCTTCAGTTTCCACTATTAGTTCTTCATCATAAGTGTCACGCCAGGGACAAGAGTAAATTCTAAGAAAACATCAGGACTCAAGGAAATGCAGATCACAGTAGTCACGAATACAAGATTCACTCTGTGCATCTACCCCAGCGTTGTCGCAATCAGGACAGTAGTCTATGCACAGGATGGCGAAGTAGTCTTCAAGTTGGATCACATTGCAGTTCAACAACAGTCTACCAATCTGTTGTCGCAGCCTCACATTGAGTTCCACATAGTTTGACATCATTATGGTATTCGGATGGTGGATGGTGATCAGCTGAGGTTGTCGAGAGCTTGTTCCATAGCTTAATTTTCCTCATCACTGCTTTCGAATTCTGACTCAAAATATGCTGCTCAAAACGCATCCCTAGCTTCGAGTTCCATGTGCAATCACTCAGTTTCAGGCGTCGTTGGTGTCCAGCGCATTGTGATGTAATTGATCGTTAGAGGGAGGGATTCGTTTAGCATGTTGTCTTTCCACCATTCATTCACCATATCTATAGCGTGCTCTAGTCCTTCTAGTGGTTTCCAGCTATTTTCGCTCATTGGGTATCCTTTCCATTTGACTAGGAACTGATCATTTCCATGCCACAAACAGTGGTCTGGGATTTCCTCAACTTCTCATTCATCCTTTTTATCAATGATGATAGGTGCGGGTCGAGAGTGGATTCTTACAGTGAACTTGGTGTCGTCATTTGGGTGGAATCACTTGACAGTGGAGGCGTGAAAGACGGCAGTATGGCGGCAGTACGTGCGTCTATCCATCTGGACTGTGTAGTTTTCCTGTATGGCTATCAAATGATAAGACCTTGCAAGGTCCTCGCCAGCGGGGTTGTAATTTCTTGCGGCATCCAACATTGGTAATAAACATGTTTCTATGTACTATGAGCATATCACCTGGTAGAATAGGTACATGTTTGCCTCCTCACTTCTGAGCAGTAGTGGTGCTTCGAAATCGGGCAGCTTTAATAGCTTGGAAGGCATCATTCTGAATTGCTTGATGGCGGTTTAGGGGGTTATCGGAGGCGGAGACTGAGGAATTCTTGAATAGAATTGTAGGTAGGAGAGGGTATTGGCGGCCGAATATTGTCTTGTATAGAGACATTCCCAAGGTGTCTGAATATCCAGCGTTAATATATCCGGCGAGTTCAATGAGGGCTGGCTCCTAATTTGTCTGTCGTTCATTGATCATGTTCCTAATTTCGGTCTTGATTTCACAGATCTTTCATTTAGCTTGACTATTCGTCTCGTAATGTCCAGGAGCAGCCATAATATAGTTGATTCTGAGTGAGGTCAAGGTTTGCTTCCAGAATCTGGCCATGAAACGGGGATCAGCATTACTGACAATAGATAATGGGTATCTGTGAGGGGTAAATAGATATCGCTGGAGGTTATTCCAGGTGTCTTTAGAGGAATTGGTGACCATTATTGGTATGAGCCATGTGTATCTAGAAAGCTGATCCTGGGCTACTAAGATAGTGTCATATCCGCCGGACTTGTTGAATGGACCTGTGAAATCGATGGCATGGATTTGAATATCTCGCAAGGCACCTGAAAGGTCTGTGCTTTCCCTTTAGGGAGTTGTGTTCATTCCTTATTTGCCTGGTAGAGTTCGCATTGTTTAATGAAATCGCGGAAGTTCTTTTGCATTTCAGGCCAGTAAACATATTCAGAGGCATATTGGAGGTTGCGGTCCGCGCTATGGTGTTTTTTATTGTAGACTTTGGTCATAACATATTCCCTAATGGTTATTCCATTGAACATACGATCTTTCGGGATGTATAGGCAATGTTCACCATACCGTGTCCTGGTATAGACCATTCCATTGGATATGTTGTAGGAGGCAGGGTCTCCATTTCTAGAACTGTCTATACCTTTGAAGTAGATAGGGTCCTGGCGATATCTAGCAATCATCTGGCTTCGGAAAGAGAAGGTTAGTTCTTCTGTAGTTGATCTAACATCTCGTTCATTCTCAATGAGATCCTCTTGTCGGCTTGATAGGAGCTTCCTCTTCTTCTTCAAAGGTTTCATATAGTTTTTGGTGATGCTGGAGAATTGTGGGAGGTATGACCCAAATAATGGTTTCATTGTTGTATACTCGTAAGGGTCTACCGTATAGTGGTCTTGAATCGATTATGGGGTGAGAGGATATCGGTACTGGCTGCGCAGGATGTAGGTAAGATATTCCATCCATGTAGGCTGCTACTTGTTCAAGTTCTTCAAGACCATGGTGTCGTCTTAGGGCAGGATTAAGAGTAGGAGGAGGTTAGGTTGATACATCATTAACTTCATCCATTACCGCTTCTACTTCTTCTGCAGTGTTGAAACTGGTGTTTTTGGAATTATGAGCAGACATATAGTACAGTCGCTGGTATTTGTTGCCGAATTTAATTTCAGCGTGGTGAAATGGGCAGGTATCGAGGTAACAGTGAGACCAGTAGAGTCTGCTTTGTTCAAGCTCGTGAGGAGGTGTGCTGCAGAGGGTGCAATCCTCTTTCCACTTGTCATCAATGTCTTTTCCTCATTCTGTTCTGGCAGCTCTGTACAGGGTGTAAGAGAAAGTATTGGAGAGAGAGGAAGTGCTGGCGGTAGCCATTGATGGTTCTTATTCATAGGAGGTGTCGTTAGGGCTATCTTTGCTTTATCTTGTGTGGTCCTGAACCAGAGGAGTGTCTGTGAGTTCTTGGTTCTCATAGAGGCAGCAGAGAGCATCAGCTAAATAGTTGGTGCTTCCAGGGGTATAGGTAATTTTTGCATCGTATTTGCTGATTTCTCCTATCCATCATGTTCTTCTCCTTCCAGGAACCTTTTCTGTTTTAAGGTTAGTGGGAGGTTGGTGGTCGGTAACAATGGTGAAGGGATTGCCCATCAGGATATGGTTGAAAGCGACAAGAGCATCAATCACTGCAAGGGCTTCCTTGTCTATGGTTCTATAGTTCATCTGTGTGCAAGTGAATTTCCTGCTGTGTAATGCCGCTGGTCTTGCCATTTCATGAGAAGCTCCTTGTCTAACCCATGCTCCAACACCAACATCCGATGTGTCAGTAATCAACCATATTGGGTCTTGTTTACTGTAGTCGATAGGTTGTATAATATTGGTGTTTTTAATCAATTTCTTGATGTTGGTAAAGGCTTGGTCATGAGTGTGGGTCCAGATAAATTCTGCATTCCTGGTAAGGTCTGTGCGCGGCACTGTCACAGTAGCATGGTGTAGTAGGAACTGGGAGATATAGTTGACTAGCCCTAAGAATCGCATGAGTTCCTTTTGACTTCAGGGTGTTGTCCATTCTGTTAAACGGTATATTTTTCTGGGGGCTGTATGTATTCCTTCGTCATCTATCACATGTCCTAGGATATTGCACTTATCGGCAAACAGGATTGATTTATTTCTGCTAGCGTAGAACTTAGCTTTCCTTAGCCTAGTACAAACCAAACCTATATGGTAGGCATGTTCTGTTTCGGAGTTTGAAAATATAAGAATATCATCGATATAAACCCATACAAAGTGGTGGAGGTATTCGCTTTGGAGGTTTTCCATAATTTGCATAAAGGTAGTGGGTGCATTCATATCCCCTTGTAATATAACTCAGCTAATGAAACTTCCAAAGGGCGTTTTGAAACCATTTTAGTGTTCGCTGTCTGAATCTAACCTTGTCTATTCTCTGTTCCGAATCACAGCTAACCAAGTTTCCACTAGCAAG
>NW_003298864.1:839648-944922 GCF_000151645.1 Tuber melanosporum | reverse complement strand
GATTATACAGCCTGATCCTGCTTTCGTAGTGATGATCAACGGGGAGCGAAGCTGTCCATAACCGTGTTTTCATTCTGTAGTTTGAGGTAAACCAGGAGGCAAATTCTTTTGCCATCTTCTTTGAGTTGGACAAACATAGGTACAGCACCTGGTGCTTCTGCTCGGTTCATGACTCCTCTTCTTTGTTGTTGGTTTATTCAATCATATAGTAGGTTTTTATATGCATCAGGGATACAGTAGGTGAGTTGGTTTTTAAGATTAGAGGGGTCTCGAAGGCGGATGTGGTGGTTCACTTCCCTCCTAGGTGGCAGTTCTTCAGGAATATGATCAGGGAAAACATCAGAGTATTCATGCAATTGGGCGTTGGGCAGTTGCTTTACAGACTGCGGCTCGGTACTCTCAACTTGTTGGCTTGCATGAGACTCTGACCTTCTGATCTGGGAAATCGATGGTTGATTCCCCGCATCTGATTATATCTTGGTGGCGCTTCAGGAATGGCATTTCAATTAAGGCATCGTATTTGTCTAGGTTTCCAACTAGCATCTCTTGGTAGGGTAAGACAGTGGAACCAAGTTGGATAGTTGTACTACATGTTTTATAGCTGGTGGATCATGATCCTTTCACTGCCATATTGACTAGTATGGGCTGGTTAAGGTCTCGAGTTGGGAGTCCATGGACAGAGAAGCATTGCTGATCATGTCTCTTCCAAATTGTGCCAGTGTTGAATAGAACACGAGTCTTCTTACCATTGATCAGAATAGTACCTTCTAAGGTGGTGTGCATTTTAAATGTAGCCAGAGGTCGGACACTGTTACATTTCGCATCGATATATCCGATATGGATCTCCTCATATTCGCTGGATTGGGCATAATCACTATTACTCTTAATATTGTTGGCCAATGCCTCTTTCTTAATCGAATTTCCTTTCCCTTTCTTCGTAGGGCAGTTCTTTTCTATCTATCCTGTTTTTCCGTATTCAAAGCATTCTGCTTTCTGTCATCTCGATTCCTCAGAGGATTTGGTTTTCTTCTTAAAACCCGGTAGGATATCTTCTTCAGAATTGCTAGCGGGCTTTTGTTGTTGTTACCTGTTGCTGCTAGAGTATGTCTGTATTGTGAATGCCTTGGTTTCCTGGAGGATGGCATCCTTTCTTTCTGCTCTCGTGATTATTTCTGCCATACTATTGTCAACTTCCTCAAGTGGTTCTACCTCTTCTTGAAGGGTAGGATGTATGGCATCATAGAATCGTCACTTAAGGATGTAGCTGGAGATGCTTCTTTTGTTCATTCAGTCTTTATGCGTCATGAGATCCATAGCTACATTGGTGATTCTCTTGATATGCGTTCCATTAACTTAGGGGAGCTTCTTGAATTTGTTGAAT
The DNA here is from genome assembly GCF_000151645.1 of Tuber melanosporum. Classification (NCBI taxonomy): domain Eukaryota; kingdom Fungi; phylum Ascomycota; class Pezizomycetes; order Pezizales; family Tuberaceae; genus Tuber; species Tuber melanosporum. Next base: position 943,541 of record NW_003298864.1, on the reverse strand, counting down.
AGGAGGTCGTTGGTGATAGAGGATTGGAATTGGCCTTTCAGATAATCGAGAACAGTGGATCCTCTTAGTCTTACATTTCCACTGTATTCCTTATAGCATTGGTGGTATGCATCAGTTGCCTTTCCTTCACAGAATGATCCAATGAATAGTCCAGTTGTGGGGTCTTCCACCTCTTTCCTTTGTAGGAGAAGGTAGTATGTGAGTTCAGTCACCCATCGATCAAAAGCTTCGGGTTTGAGGTCTTTTCCTTCTCCTGTAAACTTTGCTGGGAGGTGGAGTTTGAACTTAGGGAGTTCAAATACTGTGGATACCTCCTCTTCTTCTGGCCTAGCCCGAGACATTCCTCCTCCTGATGGTCCTCCTCCTGTACTAGCCATATCTGATTCGCTGCTAGATTCAGGATCAACTGGTGGTTTAAAAGAAGGTTTCTTTGCTGGAGTAGAATGGAATTCTCCTGGGTGTTGTGTGTCTTGGGTGTTTACAGGTTCTTCCAGCTTCTTAGCAGAACACCGGGGCTATTTCTTTCTCATAAGATCTTACTATAGGATTTACATCCTACTCCTAGTCGTCAATGACTCTATATTGATATTGAGAGGAAGCCGAAGTGCCGTGATTCTGCTGCTTCTCTCTGCTAGCATCCTGAGGTGGATATCAATAAGTTGATCAGGCCTAAATCCGGGAACAGGTTCTTAACCACTTGCTGAGGTTAAAAAAATGTAAAGTGCTCACAAAGTGCTAATCACGTTATCGGTAATAGATACGATAGTTGGCAGGTGGCCTACTCTTCTGGAGGGGAGGTGAGAGCTGAGAACTAAAGGAGGCTTCGAGGGTGTATTGAGGAACAAAGCAGTAACCATTCAACCAAGTATATTGAAATACTGTCTGTCGAAGTCTGCCTTATCCATTGTGGAATCAGGCAGTCTTTAAATACACAAATGTGTTCATATCTAGTATGAACGAAACTAATCAAAAGTATCAATCAATACACTTTGGTAAAACTAATTAAGTATCAAGCGATACTTAAAACAAAATATAAAACAAAACCAAGTATTAAAGTGATACTTAAAACAAAACATAAAACATAACCAAGTATCAAATGATACTTAAAACAAACCAAGTATCACAGCGATACTTAAAGCAAAACATAAAACAAATTCAAGTATCAAATGATACTCAAAATAAACTAAGTATCAAAGCGATACTTAAAACAAAACATAAAACAAAACTAATAACCAAGTACCCATACCAGTTACAGCTTCAGGTATTGCTGCTGCCTCCTTTGTGGCTCCCCGGTGTAGCTGGCAGGTCCTCCTCGGCTACACGATATCAGGGATTGAGGCTCTGTTGGTATGGCCATGACCAGTGGCTGCTTGATTAGACTAGGCATTGGCTCTCCTGTGGCTATCGGATTGTTGTTCTGTTTCAGGGACTGAGGTGGCTGAATAGGTTCTGTGACATCTAGTGTGTGGGGGGTGGAAGGAGCTGATTGGGAGAGCAGAGGTACCTGCGAGCATCTGTCGGGCCTGTATCAGGTTTGGCGAGGTCTAATTAAGTGTGTCCAGTTCGGCTTGAGCTGTTGTGAGATGGTGCTAAGTACTGCAAAGCTCCCTGATAGACCGGCCGGCTGATGGCCACCTGTTCAAATAGTGGGTTGAGACCATTGGGTAGGACTTGTTTGGGTCTCACCTGCTGGATTTTGCAGGATTTGTTTGGTTTGTTTGATTTAATTATGGGTATGGTGGGAGGGGCCAAGATACCACAGATGCGAGATAGGCCCCTCTAACATTCTTGATCTGTTACTACCTCTACGTATTTTCTTTGGGGGTCTTATTTTGTTTGGAGAACAGGCAGCAGATACAGGTCCTTCTCACCCATACGCTTTTCGGACGGCACTAGCAAAGTGTGTTCATAGGATCAATGGCTAATATATGGACAAGAGAGCTGGACAAGTTGGTTGCCTCCTTACTATCATTGTGTCGCCTGTGGGTTTAGTTTTTTTTTGTTGGTTTTCTACTGTAATAGAGGTTTCGTAGGACAGTATTTATGCTGAAAGGTAGTGTTTTTATGTTTGTTGGACAAGGAACCTGGTCAGGTTGGTTTTTTGCACAGCTTTAGCTATACTTGGTACGGGTTGTTGTCAGACCTAAGGGGCTACAGATATGAATGGGGGCTCACATTAGGTTGTTTGATGGTCTTGTAATTAGTCTTCATATGGGCATGACTGGGGAATGGTAGGTGCAAGGCTATAGACTTAGTTAGCTTGGGATTAATGGTATACCAGTTAGTAGTATCCCTGTACCTGCGGGTACTCGTCATATATCAGTACTGGTGGTACGAGTTTAAATACAATTACATTGACTTCTAAGTACTTTTCCTACTTATTGCTTTAACAAATACAAAATACCGGTAGGCTCTTTACCGTTATAACAACCGTTATTACTACTATGACAAGAAGATTCTTCAAGAAAAAGAGTGAGAGAAAGCTTACAATGGACCTTGCAAATAGAGGACAAAGGTTGTGTAATATCAGTAATGTAGGAATAGACCTAGTGCTATTATTAGGCAAAGAAGAAGTCAAGTATAGTTCCCCATTACGAAGAACTAACTATCCAAAGGGGAATCGTTATATTACAAAGTGGCACCTAGAATAACGCAAAATGATACAAGGTGGCTTGCTTCAATTCCGACAGTCAAGGAGATATCTCCTTCAATGATCAAAACCTGAATTTGGAGGAATTTAGCAATGTCCTAGATCTGGTTTCAGCAGTGCCCTCAAAGGTAGTAAGTCCAGTAACGCCAGAATATGGATTACTAGTCAACAGCTCACCTGCTGGAAGTCTACAACCAAGAAGGATGTCTGAATCAGGTGTGCCGGCACCACAGGCCCTGGCCGCTCCAGCCCCAGGAACCCATATCTTAGGCATGATTGAAAGTCAATTTTAGTCATTCAGGATAACAACACGAAATATGATAACAGGACATAGGAATGTTCGAATGCCAAAAGCAATGGAACCAAACACATTTGCAGGAGCGGAAGAGAACCTATGACTGTTCCTAGAGTAATGCAAAGGATATTTCGCAGGCAAAGGATACAGAGAACAATATGAAGATATCAAAATTGTCTATGTAGAATCACTATTAAGAACACTCGTCAGACAATGAATTATGCACTTCAAAGATAGACAGAAGTAATCTGATAGGGTCATCTAAGATGAATTCAAGATACCTCTTTTTAAACAATTTGGTGATCCCAGTGCCAAAGAAATAGTAAGACCAGAGTTGGAAATACTGCAACAAGAAAAGCAAACATTTTCAACATAATGGAACAAATGTCGACTACTGGAATATGAGGCAGAATTCGATGATACCACTCTCTAGATGATTCTATTAAGGAATTGTGGTGAACAACGACGAGCAGCATGGGGAAATTCTGACTAAGCCTTCACAAGATTGGAAAGGTTCATAAGATGGAGTATCAATAAAAGAAGTTGACTGGCAATCCTTTGAAGCAACTCCAAGAATATTATAGCATACAGGATTGTTGAATCTTCCAGGAATATTGATGGGATTCTCAGAACACACACGACTCAAAGAGAGAGTGGTGTGTTGTCATCAGGCATGCCAATAGAATTGGACAAAGTAAGCATAGTGCCAGCTTTAAATCTATCTAAGGAAGAATATGTGAGAAGAATAAATAGAAAACTCTGAGCGTAATGTAGAGAAGCAGAACATGAGATAAAGGAGTATAGGAGTTGATCCAACAATAGATACCAAGGGGTGAAAGTGTCCGAAAACAAGCACTTCCAATTTTAGAAGAAGAGGAACATCTATGAGATGATTGCCGAGGATTTATCGGCGGAAAAAGACATGGGTCCCCAGTAAATGGTAGTCTGGGAGACACAGGATGTGGACGCAGAAAGCCCATCAAGTTAGCAAACTACTACACGGCCCTACAAACACAACTAGGAGAAGGAGATGGAGATCATATGATGATCGAGACGACGATAGACAATGAAATGCATAAAGAAATAACAATATATGCAATGCTCAACTCAAGGGCTACCGCAGATTTCATCAACAAGGAAATCTGCGACAAATATGGCCTCCACAGCAAGAAAGCGAAGAAAGAAAAACAGGTCGACATAGTGGATGTGAAGCCAAGTACAATGGGTCCTATAACCAATATATCGGAAATAATGATGGATATTAACAGCTATAGGGAAATGGCAACCTTCCAGGTACCAGATTTCAAGAACTATAAGAAAGTCATAAGGATAAAATCTTTATAAAGAAACAATCCAACGATTGACTCGAACTATGATAAGACAACCTTTACTAGCAAATGATGTGCGACACAATGTCTTAACAGTTTGCCAGTGGTCTACTCAACACTAATTCAAGAAGTGGAAGAACAAACTTTGTATGTGAAGATCCCCAAGATATGGTAAGACAAGAGAGTCCAGATACAAAAAATGGAATAAGAGGCAAAGGTGCCTACCTCGAGTTTCAAAAGGGTAGCAGGATATAAGCTGTATGCCAACCAAGTACACCAAGAGTACAAAGTCAAGAGAGGCAATCAAATCACACAATTGACCATTGAAAAGATCAGTCATGAAGAATTGCATGAAGTAGATCAATTAGAAACTACCACTAGGGGAGACGAGAGGTTTGGAAGCACAGACCCAACCCAGCTTAATACAATAAGGATTGATATTAAAGATATCACAGCACAGGCTTTAGGGTGGTACCATTGAAGAGGAGATATCAAAGGAGGTCTCAAATCGACATACGAGGATGAAAAAGCCCTCCTAGCAAAAATCAACTTCCACACTGAGTTAGCAATCTAATATAGGAAATATCCAAACAATAAAGGATAGAAAGAATTGATTGTAAAAGAATACTATCAATTCATCAACCTATTCTGGGAGGAGGAAGCCAGAGGACTACCACCCAAAAGACCAGTAATTGTCCATGAGATTCAGCTAGACGAAGAGAAAAAAGCGGAAAAATCAAAAAGAATTCCCTACAGGAAGCTATATGTAATGATCCCTTTCAGATAGTTAGTTCTTGGCGACGGGGAACGATACTTATCTTTTCCCTTTCTTTCTTTGTCTTACAATAGCTCTAGGCCTCTGCCTATGTTACCGATAGTACAAGACCTTTGTCTTCTATCGGAAACACCTATCGTAAGCTTTCTCTAACTCGTCTTGATAAGGAGCGCTTCTTGGCGTAATGATAATATTGCAATAAGGATAAAGATCGTAAAGGTGTTTTATATTCGTTAAAGTAATATGTAGGAAAAGTACTTAGAACAAGGCGTAAAGAACCTATCTTCCTCGGCCGCATCGGCCTCCTTATATAGTGTTCTTCTCGCCTTTAATCATGTGACCTAAAGTGGTCACATGTGCAAAACCAAATCAAAACAAACTAGTCATGTGACCAAAGTAATCACATGCTCAAAACCCATGACCTTATAGCGAGGTCATGTGCAAAACTCATAAACTAATTATAACGCAATAAACAAGTCATATGACTCGACTGAGTCATATGCACGAAACTCATGACATCAGAATGAGGTCATGTGCGAAACATAAATCATATGCGCAAGGCTTGCCCGTAAGGCACACTCGTAAGGCATACTCGTCAGGCGCATGTCCCATGACTCATACTTGAGCCACGTACGGAAGCATCACAAATCCCACACATAACTAATCATACAACTCCAATAGGTTATATGCGTGAAACAATAACATACCTGTGACTCATAACCATGTGTCACGTAAAAACCCTTTCCTCGCTAAGCCACGTTCGTGACATTAGCTCCCCTCCTCCTAAGCCTGAGTCCCATCAGGCTTTTTCTCCCAGTTTCAATAGTTCCTGTCCTGCCGAGCGCATGGTCCTTCTCAGCTTGTGGAACTTTTCATCGGCCGTCCTCCATCTGACCCTTACCGATTCCAGAGTCAAATTCGCCATCTCGATCGTTTGCCGCTGGTTGTCGTTCAGCTGTATAAGCTCCGCGATCATTTTGTCGTTTGCCGAAATTGTGGCCGCGGCTTGTCCTAGTGGTTCTCGGAGTCTCCGGATCTGCCTGGGTCGGCTCCTGCCATTCGGTTCCGTATTTTCCGAGGAATTTTGGGCCCCTCCCTCCTTGGACTGCATTCTCGCGGCCCATGCCTTTCTGGCATCTTCTCCTTCCAACTCTTTTCTGCTTCCATCCTTCTGCGGGTAAAATCCCGCAGATATTTTTTGTGCCCTGTGCATCCTGCACCCATTTCTGAAGCATTGTTGTCAATGCTTTAGAACGTGGTCGGGGTGTGGGCCACGCTTTCGACATTCCCTCAGGAACCATCCCGAACCTTCTTTGTTGCCAAAGTGTGTTTGGCAACCGTCATCATATCATACCATCCATGACATGGCGTTATGCTGTGCTTGTTGTTCCCTTTCCTTGAGCTCTTCGTCGGCTGGCCCCATGAATGAGTATTCGGGGCTGGTGGGTGTGGTTTGGCGGGGGCTATCGCCCCAGCCCTCGTGTTGCTACAAGGGCGCGGGAGTCTTTCCCTCTTTTTTGTCTTGGTTGAACGTGATCATCACCTGGGCCGGGCTTGCCTGGGCATCGCTGGTGGAAGGTTGAGATGGCATCTTGTGCGTTTTCGAAGTTGTGTGCGAAGTACCAAGTTTTATCGTATTCAGGAGAGTATCCTGTCCACTTGGCTCGGTATTGGAGGTGACCGTGGAAGAAGCGGGAATCGACTATTTCGTGGAGCTCGTATTCTTGTTCTCCGTCGTGTTCCATCGGAGGGGGAGGAATAAGTATTGGTGAAGGAATCTTATTGTCGTTGTGTAATTCGAGGAGTGAGATGTGGAATGTATTGTGTATTCGCATTGAGGGGGGAAGGCAGAGTTTATAAGCTCGGCTGCCCACTTTTTCCAATATCCGGTTGGGTCCAATTTTCTTGTAGTCCAGTTTCTTTGATGGTCCTGTCGTATGGATATTGCATGGTATTAGCCATACCATGTCTCCTGGTTGTATGTTTGGATCCGGTCTTCGGTGCTTATCGTATTGTTCTTTTTGCCGTTGTTGTGCTTGACTCATCTCGTATTGTAAGGTTTCATGCAGTTTTCCCATATCCGCTTTCTCCAGTATCACATCATTAATCGTATGATATATGGTCTGACTTTGTGGATGTTGTCCATAATTCGCGAAGAATTGTGTCGTGCTAATTGTTTCTTGCTTTCCATTGTTGTATGCGAATACAGCCATCGATAACAGCTTGTACCAATCGTCTTGCTGATAGTTGACATTGGCTCTTAAATATTGTTCGAGTATCGCATTTACCCGTTCTGTTTGTCCATCTGTTTGTGGGTGGAACGCTGTGCTCATTCTGTTTTGTATTCCCATTTCTCCGGTTACTTTCTTCTATAGTCCCGATTTGAATAGTGTTCCTCGATCGGTAATGATATTCTTTGGGAGGCCGTGAAGTCGAAGGACCTCTCAGAAGAATGTTTGTATAAAATCCCTCGTGTTGATGTCTTTTCTAACCGGAATGAAATGACTCATTTTGGTCAGGCGATCCACCTCAACCAAGATGCTATCGCAATTTTCCGATGTTGGTAGGTCCGTGATGAAATCCATAGAAATTGTTTCCCATGGTTGTTCGGGGACTTCATTTGATTTTAGTAATCCATATAGTGCGCGTTTAGCCGTTTTCGTTCTCTTGCATATGTCGCAGTTTTTGACATATCATTTGACATCTTCGCGCAGTCCTGGCCAGTAGAATGATCTCATGATGAATTCCGTGGTTTTAGCCGTTCCTTCGTGTCCTGCCGTTCGGATATCATGGTGTTGTTGTATGATGTCTGTCCTTATCTCCTCTTCTTCCGGGATCCATTGTTTTCCATCGTACCACATATTTCCGTCCTTCCATTGGCATAACCCCAGTGCAATTCCTTTCATCTCCTTTTTTCCTTCTTCCAATGCTTCTCTTATTGCCTGGATTGTTTTGTCTTTCTCGTTTGCGTTCTCAATTCCTCTTTCCTCCTTTGACATGAATTGGATAACCTCCATGGCCTCGAAGTACGTTTTTGGTAATAGGGTCCGTGTTTTTTGTTTGATCCTTTCGTCTTCTTTCGTTTGTGGTTTGTCGCTTGCAATCCTTGTGAGAGCATCTGGCTTTCCACTCTCTTTTCCTGGTGGGTATTCGATTTTGAAGTTGTATTTGCAAAGCTGCTCCATCCATCTTATCTGGCGGTCGTTCAATTCTTTCGTGGTCATGAACGGGACCAGGTTCTTGTGGTCGGTCAGAACTCGGACTGGATGGTCGTTGTTTGAAACGTATCTCCTCCATTCTTTTAATGCTTAAACTATCGCTAATAGTTCTTTGTTTGCAACATCGTAGTTGCACTCTGCAGGGGTCATTATCTTGGATCAGTATGACACTGGCCTCCATTTTCCATCATCGCATTATTGCGATAGTATGCCTGAGCATACGTATTTTGAGGCATCCGTTTCGATCATTGTCTTTCGGTTTGGGTCGAAATGAACCAGTATGGGTGCTGATGTTAGATGCGTTCATATTGCATCATATGCTTTTTGTTCGTTTTCTCCCCATTCCCATTTCTTGTCTTTCTTCGTAAGGTTATAGAGTGGTTTTGCAAGCCTGCTAAATCCCTCTATTAACCTTCGATAAAAGTTGCAGAATCCCAAAAAGCACTGAACATCTGTTTTGTTGTTTGGTTTGGCCCAATCCCAAATGGCGGCTGTTTTAACTGGGTCAACCTTGACCCCACTTGGATTGATGATAAATCCAAGGTATTCTGTTTCTTCCTTATGGAATTCGCATTTTTTTGGTTTGATCTTCATTCCTGATCCTTGTATTGCTGCCATGATGTTGCTGATATCTTTTTGGTGTTGTTGTATGTTTTCCGAGTATATGAGTACATCGTCCAGGTATACGATGCAACATATGTCGAGGTACTTATTAAGTACCCTGTTGATCCATCTCTGGAATGAAGCCGGTGCGTTGGTTAGCCCAAAAGGCATAACCAAGTATTCGAACATTCCGTATCTGGAGGCGAAAGTAGTCTTCCATTCGTCTCCTGCCTTGATGCGTATATTGTGGTATGCGTCTTTGATGTCGAGTTTGGTGAAATATTTTGCTGATCGTAGTCTGTCCAGTCCTTCCCCAATCCAGGGTAGTGGATATCTGTCTTTCTTGATAACCGAATTGAGGGCCCTGTAGTCCACGCAGAGTCTTATTTTTCCATCTTTCTTTTTGACGAATAGTATTGGAGATCCTCCTGACGCGAAAGAGTCTCAGATCCATCCTCTCTTTAGGTTTTGCTCGATATACTTCCTAAGTTCTTCGAGCTCTGCTTCGCCTAGGGGGTATAACTTCTTATAGGAAATTTCTTTTGTGTTCCCGTTTTTTCATCTTTGTCCAGCTGAATTTCGTGGTCAATTCCTGGTCTTCGAGGTGGTAGCTCCATAGCTTCCTCTTCTTGGAATAGATTTGTGAATTGGTGATATTCTTTTGGAACCAATTCTTTCCATCCCTTTTTGCTTTGGTATTTCTTGTCCTGGATTGCTAGTTCTGTGCTGATGTTGATTTTTGCTAGAACTGCTTTCTCGTCTTCGTATGTCCATTTGAGAATTCCTGTGGTATCTCCCCTTCGATAATATCGTCCAAAGGCTTGTGCTGTGATCTCTTTGATCTTAATTCTTTTTGTTGTATCGAGCAGGTTTTGGTCCGTACTTCCAAATCCCTTGTTTCCTCTCATGGTTTCTTCCAGTTGATCTACTTCATGCAGATCCTCTTTGTTGATTTTTTCGATTATCAACTGTGCAATTCGATCGCCTTTCTGGACTTGGTAGTCCTCTTGAGCTAGGTTGGCCAGGACAACTTTGATTTCACCCGTATAGTCGACGTCGATCACTCCTGCCATGGTCATGAGTCAGTGTTTGACTGCTAGACCACTGCGGGGTGCTATTCGTCCATAGGTGCCTTCTGGGAGTCCAATGGCTATTCCCGTTGCTATCGTTGACTGCCGGTTGGCCGGTATCTTGATTCCTTCGTTGGCATATATGTCGTGTCCTGCTGCCCCTTTGGAACCCTTGGTAGGCACTTTTGCCTCTTGGTCCAGTCTTTGTATCCAGACACTCTTGTCTTGCCGCATCTCGGCAAACTTTGCATGCAAAGTTTCTTCTTCCGCTTCTCGTATTGGTGTGGAGTAGACTACAGGTGAACTGTTGAGACATTGTGTCACAGATAGTTCACCTGTTAACGTCATCTTGTTCTCGTTCCAATCGATTGTTGGATTATGCTTCCGTAACCATGGCATCTCTACGACTATCTCATGGTTCTCTAGATCTACTACTTGAAAGGTTGCCGTTTCCCTATGGCTGTCAATGTCCATAGGTACTGTCGCCGTATGGGTTATAGGGCCCATAGCGCTTGGCTTTCCATCTGCTAGGTAGACTTGTCTTGCTTTCTTCACTGGTCTGGTGTGGAGGCCATATTTGTCGCATATTTCTTTGTCGATGAAGTCTTCAGTGGCCCCCGAGTCGAGCATTGCATATATTGTTGTTTCTTCTCTTTCTCTGTTGTATATCTTCGTTTTGATCATCACATGATCTCCATCTCCTTCTCCTCTTTGCATGTGTAGTGCCGTGTAGTAGTTTGCTAATTTGATGGGTTTTCCAGGTCCACATCTTGGGTCTCCCAGACCACCGTTTACTGGGGACCCTCTTTGTTTTCCGCCAGTGAAGCCTCTGCTATCATTTCGCAGATATTGCTTCATTTCTGATTTTGGAAACGATTATTTCCAGTAGCTCTGTTTCCCTGGTATCCGTTGTCCAGTCGGCTTCTGCATTCTCGTATCCGATGCCATGCTTTTCCACACCTTAGGGATAGTTTCCCATTCATCCTTCTGGCGTATTCTTCCTTAGACAGATTCAGAGCAGGCCCTGCTCTGGATTTGTCCAATTCCATAGGTTCGCCTGGTGGTAATGCTCGACTTTCTCCTCGAGGTGCTTGCGGTTTGAAGGTCCCGTCCACATTCCTGGATGATTGGACTACCCAATGTGCTATAGTATTTTCCGAGTTGCTCCGAACCATGTTTAATTTCTTTCTTTGTCGATTGCCCATCTTGCAAATCGTTCCGCTGTCGTATAGCGCAGGTCAGAGATTCCCCATGCCTCTTGGAGTCTCTCACTGCAGTTTCTCAGGAGGATGATGTAGAAAGTCGTGTCATCAAACTCGGCCTCATATTCCAACAGTCGACATTCATTCCAGTATGCTGAGAACGTTTGTTTTCCTTGCTGGAGTTTTTCTAGCTTTTGTCTTGCTATTTCTTTGACGTTGGGGTCTCCAAATTGTTCAAAGACTGTCGCCTTGAACTCTTCGTATGTGACCCATTCCCTCTGTTTCCTTCCATCTTGGAAGGGCATGATCCATTGTCCTGCGAGTCCTCTGAGTAGAGATTCCACATATGGAATCTGAATTTCATCATGGTGATCTCCGTATCCATTAACTGCAAAATATCCCTCGTCTTGCGCTAAGAATATTCGTAGCTTATCTTCGGCTCCTTCGTATGTGTCGGGCTCCTTTGCTTTTGGTCGTTGGACATTTCCTTGCCCTGTATTTCTCGTGGCTGCAAGAAATGCCTGAAACCGATTTTCAGTCATTCCAAGTATGCTGGTTCCTAGTGCCGGAGCGGCTGGGGCTGGTGGCCGAGGTACTGCGGATCCCGATATTCTCTTGGGTCGTGGCATTCCAGCAGGATAGCTATCGACTGGTGATCCTTTCTCTGGGGTTACTGGGCTTGCTGCTCTCGAGGGTTCTGCTGAGAAATGATCTAGGGCGTCGCTGAATCCTCTTAGATTAAGATTTTGATCGTCGATGTCAATATCTCATTCCCAATCTGGGTTGAAGGATGCCGCCTTGTAGCGTTTGGCGTCGAACTAGCTGACGCTTTGTAATGTAATGATCCCCTTTCAGATAGTTAGTTCTTGGCAACGGGGAATGATACTTATCTTTTCCCCTTCTTTGTTTGTCTTACGATAGCTCTAGGCCTCTGCCTATCTTACCGATAGTACAAGACCTTTGTCTTCTATCGGAAACACCTATTGTAAGCTTTCTCTAACTCGTCTTCATAACGAGCGCTTCTTGGCGTAATGATAATGTTGCAATAAGGATAAAGATCGTAAAGGTGTTTTATATTCGTTAAAGTAATATGTAGGAAAAGTACTTAGAACAAAGCGTAAAGAACCTATCTTCCTCGGCCGCATCGGCCTCCTTATATAGTATTCTTCCCGCCTTTAATCATGTGACCTAAAGTGGTCACATGTGCAAAACCAAATCAAAACAAACTAGTCATGTGACCAAAGTAATCACATGCTCAAAACCCATGACCTTATAGCGAGGTCATGTGCAAAACTCATAAACCAATCATAACGCAATAAACAAGTCATATGACTCGACTGAGTCATATGCACGAAACCCATGACATCATAATGAGGTCATGTGCGAAACATAAATCATATGCGCAAGGGTTACCCATAAGGCACACTCGTAAGGCATACTCGTCAGGCGCATGTCCCATGACTCATACTTGAGCCATATGCGGAAGCATCACAAATCCCACACATAACTAATCATACAACCCGAATAGGTTATATGCGTGAAACAATAACATACCTGTGACTCATAACCATGTGTCACGTAAAAACCCTTTCCTCGCTAAGCCACGTTCGTGACACTATACCTACTAGGAGAGACAGAACTCGAAGAACTCACAAAGTTCATTGAGTAGATCCTAAACAGAGGATCGATTAGAGACTCCTTCATATCAGAAGGATCTCCCATAGTATTTGTTAAAAAGAAGGACAGAAAGATGAAACTCTATATCGATTACAGAGTACTCAATTCAGTAACCAAGAAGAATTGATATCTGCTACCCTTGATTGGAAAAGTATTAGACAAATTACGATCAGCAAAATACTTCATCAAACTTAACATTAAAGACATATACTATAAGATCCAAATCAAAGTAGGGGACGAATGAAAAACTGCATTTGCCTAAAGATACTGAATGTTCAAATACCTGGTTGTGTCCTTCGGCCTAACCAATATACCGGCTATATTCACATGATAAATTAACAATGTATTCAACAAATCCCTCGACATATGTTGCATCATTTACCTAAATGATATACTCATCTATTCAGAACACAGGTAACAAAATCAGAAGTACATCAGCAACATAATAGCTGCAATACAAGGATTAGGGATGAAGATCAAACTAGCAAAATGCGAATTCCAGAAGGAAGAAACCAAATACCTCAGATTTATTTTCAATCGAAGTGTAGTCAAAGGTCACCTAGTCAAAACAGCTGCCATATGGGACTGGGTAAAGCCCAACAATAAAAAGGATGAACCGTGCTTTATGGGATTTCTCAACCTTTTGTCAGAAGTTTATAGAAGGATTTAGCAGGCTTGCTAAACCACTCTATAACCTAACTAAAAACAAGAAATGGGAATAGGAAGAAACTAAACAGAAATCATATGATGCTATCAGGACACATCTGACATCAGCACTAACATTGATCTATTTTGAGACAAACCGAAAGACAATAATCAAAACGGACACCTCGAAATATGTATGTACCAGCATTCCGTCACAACAATGCGAAGACAGAAAATGGAGGCCAGTGTCTTATCGATCCAAGATAATGACTCCTACAGAATACAAATATGATGTTGCCAATAAGGAATTATTCACAATATTACACGCATTGAAGGAATGGAGGAGATAGGTCTTGAACAATGACTATCTGGTCCAAGTCCTCACCTATTACAAGAATCCTGTCATGTTCATGACCACGAAAAAATTGAACAATCGCCATATAAGATGGATGGAACACCTCAGCAAATACAACTTCAAGATCAAATATTGACTAGGAAAAGAGAGCAGAAAGCTAGATACTCATATAAGAATAACAAGCAACAAACTACAAACAAAAGAGGATGAAAAGGTCAAACAGAAAACACGAACACTATTACCAAAAACTTATTATGAGGTAAGAGAAGTTATCAAATTCACATCAAATAAGGAAAAAGGAATTGAGAAGGCAAACAAAGAAGATAAAGTAATTTGGACAATAAGAGAAGCTTTGAAGGAAGGAAAAAGGGAGATGAAAAGGATTATTGTAGGTTTATGCCAATAGAATGATAGAAACATATAGTACGAGAGAAAACAATAAATTTGAGAGGAAGAAAAGATAAGTACAAGCATCATACGACAACATTACAATATCCCAATAGTGGAACATTGAGGAACAGCTAAAACCACAGAATTCATCATGAGGTCATTCTACTAGCCAGGATTGCATGAGGATGTCAAAAGATATGTTAAAAATTACAAGATATATCAAAGAATGAAAACAGCTAAATACCTGCCTTATGGATTACTGCAATCAAACGAGATTGCCGAATGACCTTGGAAAACAATTACTATGTATTTCATGATAAAGGTATCTCGATAGGCAGGATATGATAGCATCCTGGTTGTGGTGGATCGCTTGACCAAAATGAGTCATTTTGTTTTATTCAAAACGATTAGAGATACAGGAGATCTTATATGGACATTCTTCCAAGAGGTTTTCCAACAGCTTAACTATTCGAAGAATATCAATACTGACCGAGAAGTACTATTCAGATTAGTATTATAGTGAAAGGTAACAGGAGAAATAGGGATATAAAATCAGCTGAGCACTGTATGTTACCCACAAAGCAACAGACAAATGGAAGGGGTAAATGCAATAGTTAAGTAATATTTTCAGGCCTATATTAATTATTAGTAAGACTATTGATATAAGCTGTTATCACTGGGTGAGTTTGCATACAACAATGGAAAACAAGAAATGATAGGCACAACAACCTTCTTTGAGAATTATGGACAACATCCATAGAGTCAGGCCACAAATCATACGATTCAAGGCATGATAATGGACGAAATAAATATTGAAAAACTACATGAACTGTTACAATATGAAATGAGTCAAGCACAGTAACAGCAGAAAGAATAATACAATAAACACTGGCGGCTCAATCTGAACATGCAGCCTAGAGGTATGGTGTGATTGCTACCATACAATATCTATATGATGGAGACATCAAAGATGTTGGACCACAAGATAGTCGGACCATTCTGGATACTGGAAAAAGTAGGCAACAGAGCTTATGAGCTCGATCTTCCTCCCATAATGCAAATACACAACCTATTCCACATCTTACTGCTCAAACTATACAACAACAATAAGTTTCTCTCCTAAACAATTATTCCTTCTTTTCTATCAAAAGTGAAGGAGAACTAGAATATATACCTGATGAAATCATCGATTCCTGCATCTTCTACCGTCACCTACTGTACAGAGCCAAGTCGACTGGTTATTTCCCTGAGTACGCTAAAGCTTGGTATTATACATAAAACTTTGAAAACATACAAGATGTTGTCTCAACCTTCTACCAAAAATATCCAGGTAAGCTCAGCACAGGTGACAATCGCATTCAATCACAAAGACAAGGGAATAGTCTCGCATTCTTGCAACTACACAAGGGATGGGGCAATAGCCCCTGACACATCACACCAATGAGCCCAGAATACTCGTTCATAGGGCAGACAGATAAAGAACTCAAGAAATAACAGGAGAAAGTAAACTACAATACAATGAGTGGGAGGATATACTATGATGACAGATGTACCATGTACTATGGGGACAAGGAAGGCTAGGAATGGGTCCTGAGAGAATACTAAAAGCATGGTCCATGCCTGGACTAAGCCCAAACATACTTGAAATAGTGCTTCAACAACAAGTGCAAGATGTACAGGATGAAGAAAATTACCGTGAGGTACTACCTGCAGAAGTACAGAATAAGGAAGGAGTTAGAAGGAAATGACCCTGGTATATAGCGTAGGGACTCAAGAACGAGGCGCAGGGAAGGGGCAGTCCAAAACCTCTCAAGGGAAACCAAGCCAGACATCAGAAGCCTATACAGGCAGATCAGAGGACTCTAGGAAAAACTTGGCCAAGGGAAAGTGTCACAAATGTGACTTAGTGAGGAAAGCGTTTTCAAGTGACACATGGTTATGAGTCACAGGTATGTTATTGTTTCACGCATATGACCTATTCGGGTTATATGATTAGTTATGTGTAGGATTTGTGATGCTTTCGCACATGGCTCAAGTATGAGTCATGGGACATGAGCCTGACGAGTATGCCTTCCGAGTGTGCCTTACGGGTAAGCCTTGCGCATATGATTTATGTTTCGCACATGGCCTCATTATGACGTCATGGGTTTCGTGCATATGACTCAGTCAAGTCATATGACTTGGTTATTGCGTTATGGTTAGTTTATGAGTTTCGCACATGACCTCACAATGAGGTCATGGGTTTTGAGCATGTGATCACTTTGGTCATATGACTAGTTTGTTATGATTTAGTTTCGCACATGTGACCACTTTAGGTCACATGACTAAAGGAGGGAAAAACACTATATAAGGAAGCCGATGCCGCCGAGGAAGATACGTTCTTCACGCTTTGTTCTAAGTACTTTTCCTCGTCCTTGCTGTCGCTTCACCCCGAGCGTTTCTTTCGCCATCATGGTGGGCCTTGATGCCTTGGATTCTGGGGGAGATATCTGAGTTCGCTCAGTAGTTCCTGGGGTCTTTGGTGTTGAGGTCGGTTAGGTGTCGTGTGGCGGATAACTTGTTTGCGTCTCGTTTCGTTGGGTTAGTTATCTCACGATACTAGTACTTCGAGCACTCATCACGGTCGCTTCTGAGCCCCTTTCGGTAAAATGTCTACGGCTTCCTGTCTATCGTCTGCTCGCAGGTTTCGCGTTCGATTGGGGGGATTGAACATTGTGTTTAGGGGGATCACCCGTGTCGTTCTTTGGGCCAGATCATGTCTTTTGTTGGGTTTTAACGGAGTCCTTAGTTCTCGCGATACAAAACGCCCTTGGGTTAGACTGATGACCTTCCCAAGTATCAACACGTCGTACCGGCCGCATCAACCCACTAGGGAGGGGGCCTCACCGGCCCCCCCCTCCTCGTTACTACATGTTTCTACGGTCGGGATCCTATGATGTTGTTTATCGCTGTTCCCTTGGAGTTTTTGTCCTTGCGGCATTTACGGCGATTCAGTCAGGCATCTCGTCCTCGCACCTGTAGGGATGGCTTTGACCCTAAAAAAATCTTACCCCCTGGTGTGGTGGTTGTTGCTACCTGGGGTGGTGTGGGACGATTGGCTGCCGGACACTCGCATTGTCTGTGCATTCGGGTGGTTCAGTTGCGGTCTGTGGTTGGTGGCTTCACCCATTGCAAGTAGGGCCTACCTCCTGTTTGTCTGCTTCTGTTCGTTCGCCCTCCCCCTTCTTGTCGCGTCAGTTGGGGATGCCTTTTGCCCGTTGTTCGGTCCCTGCCTGTTGCCAGACCTGTAGGGCTGGCTTTGGCTGGCTCTGCTTACTCTTTCCCGACTCGGTTGGATTTCGGTTCGGCTGGGTTGGACGGTGTGGCTGATGCCCGTGCCTTCGGGTGTTGGTACTGCCTCCTTTGTGGCTCCCGGCTATGGCTGGTGGGCTCCCCTCGGCTATACGGTGCTGGGGGTTGGGGCTCTGTTTGTGTGACCAAGATCAATGGCTGCCTGGCGGAGCTGGGTATAAGCTGTCCTGTGGCCATTGGATGGTTGTTCTGTCTGAGGGGCTGGGGGGGCTGGATGGGCTCCGTGGCGTCTGGTGTGTGGGGCTTGGGGGGGGCTGATTGGGGGGGGAGAGGCACCTGCGAGCGCTGGTCGGACATACATCAGGTTGGGCGATGTCTAATTAAGTGTTTCCAGACCGGTTTGGGCTGCTGGGCGAAGCTGCTGAGTGCTGTAAAGCTCCCCGGCGGACCACTGGACTGATGGCCACCTGTGCGGATAGTGGATTGCGACCACCTGGTTGCACTTGTTTGGGTTCTGCGTGCTGGGTGTTGTGGAAGTTTGTTTGGTTTCTTTGGTTTGGCAATGGACATGGCTGGCAGGGGCAAGGCACCACGGGTGGGAGATAGGCCCCACTGACTATTTCAGTCTGTCACCACCTCTATGTATTTCTTTTGTTCATGTGTTTGTGTTGGAGGACAGGCAGTGGGTACAGGTCCTCCTCACCATTACGCTCCTCGAAGGCACTTGGCAAAGTGGGTTTATAGGGTCGACGGCCTGGCATGAGGATGCGAGAGGTGGACATGCTGGTCACCTCCTCTCTGCCGTTGTGTCGCCTGTAGTTTATATTTGGTTTGGTTTGTTGTTGGTTTTCTACTGTGGTGGAGGTGTTGCGGGACCGTATTTAGACCGAATGGTAATGGTTTTGATTTTGTTGGTCGAGGAACCTGGTTGGGTCGGTCTCTTGCTTGGCTTCGGCTACGATTGGTGCTGGTTGGCTTCATCCCAGAGGGGCTACGGACTCGGACCGGGGAGGGCACTGGGTTGTTTGATGGTCGTGTAATTAGTTTCCGTGCGGGCATGACTCGGGAATGGCAGGTGCGGGACTGTAGACTTAGTTAGCCTAGGATTAGTGGTATACCGGTTAGCGGTATCCCTGTGCCGGCGGGGGCTCGTCATATGCCAGTGTTGGTGGTACGAGTTTAAATAAAATTAGATTGACTTCTAAGTACTTTTCCTACTTATTACTTTAACAAATATAAAATACCTTTACCATCTTTATCTTTATTGCAACGTTATCATTACGCCAAGGAAGGTGCTTTACGAAGAAGAGTTAGAGAAAGCTTACGATAGGCTGTTCCGGTAGAAGACAAGGGTCTTGTACTATCTGTAACGTAGGCAGAGGCCTAGAGCTATCGTAAGACAAAGGAACAAGAAGACAGGAAGAGAAGTATCATTCCCCGTCGCCAAGAACTAACTATCCAAAGAGGGATTGTTACAGCAAGCCACAATTTTGGCTAACAAAAAATAGATTATAAAGCTACAATAGCCAAACAACAACCAGTAGCACAGGATCAAGATGGCAAACCTCACACTGGAATAAGTCAGGATAAGGTGGAAGACAGCAGATGAAAAGTTTAACATACTTCAGAGGTCCATATGTGTAGCTGGATGGGAACTATTAAGGCTTGGAGAAATAGCCTCATGGAACTCAGACTTAGGAGGAGAGCAGCTAATATCACGAATGTGGCTTAGCATGGAAATGGTTTTCACATGACTCATGATTATGAGGCATAGGTATGTTATTATTTTACCCATATGACTCATTTAGGTCATATGACTTGTTATGTTATGATTTTTCATGTTTCACATATGACTCGATTATGAGTCATGGGATGTACACCTGGTAAGTATACCTTGCAAGCATACCTTGCAGGTATGCCTTGCGCATATGATTTATGTTTCACACATGACCTCATTACAAGGTCATGGGTTTCATGCATCTGACCACTTGGGGTCATATGATTGGTTTATTCTTTTATGATAGGTTTATCAGTTTTTGCACATGACCTTGCTATAAGGTTATAGGTTTTAGACATGTGACCACTTTAGTCACCTGACAAGATTATTATGATTTAGTTTTGCACATGTGACCATCTTGGGTCACATGACTTGAGTTGAGAAGAACACTATATCAGGTGGCTGGTAAAGCCGAGGAGGATAGGTACTTTAAGCTTTGTTCTAAGAACCTTTCCTACTTATTGCTTTAACGAATGTAAAATACCTTTATGTGCTTTATCAGTATCATAACCTTTATGACTACTACAACAGGAATACTCTTTCGGAAGAAGAGTTAGAAAAACCCTGTGATATGTGTTTCCAATAGAAGACAAAGATCTTGTACTATCTGTAACATAGGTATAGGCTTAATGGTATCGTAAGGTGAAGAACAAGAGAAGTAATATTTCCAGTTACCAAGAACTAACTATCTGAAGGGGGATTATTAGATTTAGCAGCTGGAACTACAATGCAACTTCAGGAGTAAAAACTGTTCATATCACGGACATGTCAGTGGTGAGCTGACATGCCCAACCAATGCAATACCAACTATAGAATTCTCTAGCCATATATGCCTAGTCTTCTACAAGTCATGAGCCACTAAACATCTATTTGGCTCTACTCTATTCTGTATCATTTCAGATAATAATAGCCAGGTTGCTCCTCCAATTGACCCCATTTGAGATTGACTACCAATAGGCGCTATCCACCCTCCCCCCTCTTAGATGTAAGTCTCATCTCAACCTCAGACTGGTATCTGTGAGTCCTTAATGATTCTCTAATACATTTACACTTTTGGGGTAACCGACTTCGGTTACCTCACCTATAGTTTTCCGTTAACTTCAGGAACTACTTCTGATATCAAGGTTGTATTACTCTGCCCATTCTAGTCTGTTTTGCACAAATCTACCTACAGACCATTGTCTAGTATCTCCCCTAGTCTCTCAAATAACCTGCAGACTACTTTTGGCCAGTTGGATGGAGTGAGCATATATGGTATTAGAAGAATCTCTTCACTTGTTGACCTTTACTAGGCTTACACCAGCTCTCCAGGCTATAGCCTATGATACTAGTAACTTATAGTGGGACTAGAGGAGGGTGTTAGCTACCACAACTCTAAGTTACAACCTGTTTGGAGCTAAACTGGTTGTATTGGAGCGATCTGTACAAAGTGAGATTTAAACACCCAATTGAGTCGCATGAGACAAATAATCAAGTAACTTCCCCTGAAGTACTGCGTAATAAGTTACTTTCAAGGTAGGGTAACTTGGCTCTATAGCAGGGAAACCCATAGTCCAAGGCAGGGTAACTGTAGTCTAAAGGTAGGGTAACTCAACTCAGACCTACCATCGAGTAATTCAGGGCAATTCTCAAATTGACTACTTGGATTACCCTACCCAGTAAGGTAACTGCCACTCCTTACTAGTACTTAAGTACTCCTTAGTATGGTATATCATGTCTAACTCAGGTACATAACCAACAGTACCTCTCCTGAGTAGACTCTGGTCTATCACCATTTCTAATTCGGTACTCTCATGACACTAGTATAGGCATACATTTAGCGAACTGTAATAGTACTCGGTGGAGTCTCATTCCACTTAATTGCCGATGCCTGCTCCTGCTCCTTCTTTTTCTCCCCTCTTCCTTTTCCTTGAAGCTTCAATGGTAATGATGCTCTCTTTTTGAATGACCTTGGGGACCTGTCTTTATACTATTTCTCCTACTCGACTCGGGTTTGGATATAATAATAAGATTTCCATTGGAGTTTAACTTGAGCAAGAAGTACTTGAGCCTCTTGCACCCATCATTGAAAACTGGTCTTTGAAGATGGACTAAATATTTCTGCACACTCAGCCCACTTACCAAGTCTGTTCTGGCAGTTAAAATAGCTGCTGGGAAGCATCAGAAGTTCCAACTCTCCCCGCTTATCAACTCTTACATTGGTGTGATTTTTACCATCTTCTTGGCTGCTACATGAATCAGTGAAAGCATTTACAACCTCTTTTCCATTCATGTTGTAATTCCGAATCTTCTTTCAGCCTTTCTTGAATAATACTAAGATCATTCCTGATCCTTTAAAGAAGTTTTTAATAGTGAATGGCTAGAAGCTTTGCTTATAGATAGAGCTCAAATTACAGAAAAAAGATGACATAGTATATTTAATATCTAACTGGTGAAGAGTATTGTAAATTGTCTTGTCATTGTAGTGCTTCTAAGGATGGAGAACACTAATGTTCAAAGATTGTAGGACATGGGTAAGATGAGAGGGGAATAATATGGGAATAATATAGTTCTTGTGACATTAGATATCACAAATGTGACTAAGTATGGAAAAGATTTTTACATGATGTATGATTCTGAGTCATATATATGTTATTGTTTTGCTCATATGACTTATTCAGGTCATATGGTTTGTTATATTATAATTTGTGATATTTTGGACATGACTCGAGTATGAGCCGGACAAGTGTGCCTTGCAAGTGTGCCTTGTAGGTATGCCTTGTACATAGGATTGGTGTTTTACACATGACCTCATTATGAGATCCTGGATTTCGCGCATGTGACTACTTGGGGTCACATGACTTGTTTATTGTGTTATGATTGATTTATGAGTTTTCACACATGACCTTGCTACAAGGTCATGGGTTTTGAACATGCGACAACTTTGATTATAGAATTAGTTTGTTATGATTTAGTTTCATGCATGTGACCACTTTGGGTCACATGACTATGGGTGGGAAGAATGCTATATAAGGAGGCTAGTATGGCTGAGGAGGATTGGTTCTTCAGGCTTTATTCTAAGTACTTTTCCTCATCATTACTGTCACTTCACCTTGAGCTTTTATTTCATATCCATAGTGGGCCTTGAAGCCTTGCATTCTGGGGGAGATATCTGAGTTCGCTAAGTAGTTCCTGGGGTTCTTAGTGTTGAGGTCTATTGGTGTTACATAGCCAATTACTTGTTTGCTTCTCGTTTCGTTGCCTGCTGGTTATCTCACGATGCTGGCACTTCAAGTACTTCATCATGGTCACTTACATGCCCCGTTTGGTAAAATGTCTTCGGCTTCCTATCTATAGCCTACTTGCAGGTTTCGCGTTTGATTGAGGGGATGAATATTGTGTTTGGGGGGATTACCGATATCGTTCTTTGGGCCAACTCATAGTTGTTGGGTTTTAACAGAGTCCTTAGTTCTCGCGATACAAAAGGCCCTTGGGTTAGATTGATAACCTTCCCAAGTTCAACTCATCGTACTGGCCGCATCATTCCTCCGGTGGCAGAGAATTACCTGCCCAGCCCCTGCTAGTTACGTTACATTTCTACGGTCGGAATCCTACAATGTTGTTTATTGCCATTTCTTTGAAAGTTTTGTTTTTGCAACATTTACAGTGGTTCAGTCAGGTGTCTCCTTCTTGCCTCAGTGGGGATGGCTTGGACCCTAGAAAATAATACCCACTCATGTGGTGTTTATTGCTGCCTAGGGCAGGGTGCGACGATTGGCTGCCAGAGACTCACGTTGTCTGTGCATTTGAGTAATTTGGTTGTGGATTGTGGTTGGCAGCTTTACCCATTGCAAGTGGAGACTACCTTCTCTTAGTCCGCTTCTGTTCGCTCGCCCTCCCTGTTCATGTTGCATTTGTTGGAGCACCTCTTGCCTGTCATTCGGTCTGTACCTGTTGCCAGACGTGTGGAGCTGGCGTTGGCTGGCTCTGACTACTCTTTCCCAGCTTGATTGGACTTCAGTTCAACTGGGTTGGATGGTATAGCTGGTGCTGGTATCTTCAGGTGGTTGTGCTACCTCCTTTGTGGTTCCCAGCTGTAGCTGGTGGGCCCTCCTTGGCTGTGAGATGTTTGAGGTTGGGGCTCTGTTGGTGTGGCCAAGACCAGTGGCTGCCTAATGGGCCTAGAGATAGGCTGTCCTGTGGCTATCGGATAGTTGATCTTTCTGAGGGGCTGGAGGGCTGGATGGGCTCTGTGGCATCTAGCTTGTAGGGCTTGGGGAGGACTGATTAGGGGGGAGAGAGGTGCTTGCAAGCACTAGTCAGGCCTGTATCAGGTTGGGCGAGGTCTGATTAAGTGTTTTCAGCCTGGCTTAGGCTGTTGAGCGAAGCTGCTGAGTACTGCAAAGCTCCTCAATGGACCAATGGGTTGATGGCAACCTGTGCGGATAGTAGGTTGTGACCACCTGGTTGGACTTTTGTGGGTCTTGCACGCTGGACTTACTGGGGTTTGTTTGATTTCTTTAGTTTAGTTACAGGTTTGGCAGGAGGAGGCATGGCACCACAGGTGGAAGATAGGTCCCACTGATCTTTCTTGGTCTGTGACTACCTCTATGTATTTCCTATGTTTATGTTGTTGTGGTTGGGGGACAGGCAGCGGGGACAGGTCCTCCTCACAAGTATGCTCTTTGGAGGCAACCAGCAAAGTGGGTTCATAGTGTCGATGGCCTGACATACAGGTTTGAGAGGTTGACATGTTGGTTGCCTCCTGCATGGCATTGTATCGCCTGTAGGTTTAGTTTGTGTGTTTGTTTGTTGGTTTTCTACTGTGGTGGAGGTTTTGCTGGATGGCTTTCAGATTAGGTGGTAGTGATTTTATGTTTGTTGGATGAGGAACCTGGTTGGGTTGGTCTTTTGCTGAGTTTCAGCCATGCTTAGTGCTGGTTGGCTTCATACCAGAGGGGCTACAGACTTGGACTGAGGTGGGCACTGGGTTGTTTGATGGCCTTGCAATTAGTTCTTGTATGGGCATGACTCAGGAATGGCAGGTGTGGGGCCGGAGACTTAGTTAGTTTAGGATTAGTGGTATACTGTATAGCGGTATTCCTGTGCCTTCTAGAGCTCATCGTATGCCAGGGTTGGCAGTATGAGTATAAATAAAGTTGGATTGAATTCTAAGTACTTTTCGTATTTTTTACTATAACAAATATAAAGCACCTTTACCTTCTTTAACATTATCATGATCTTTATTATTGTTATGCCAAAGAGAGCTCTTCACAAGGGAGAGGGAGAGAAAAATTGCTATTGTCATTTCCGATAGAAGATAAAGGTCTTGTACTCTCTGTAATGTAGGCATAGGCCAGGAGCTATTGTAAGACAAGGAAGATGGAGAAGAGAAGTATCATTCCCAGTCACCAAGAACTAACTGTGCAAAGAGGGATTGTTATATTACAAAGCGTCACCAAGAGTGACGCCAAACGTGATAAAACGGCTTTCTTCAACTAAGAGAGGGAAGGAGATATCGATATCGACAACTAAAACCTTAATCTAGGGGGATTTAGCAATGCCCTAGATCATGTTTTGGTAGAGCACTCAAGGGCAGTAAGTTCAGTAATGCCAGAGAATGGATTACCTGGCGATAGTTCCCCTACAGGAACTCCATGGCCACAAAGAATATCAGGATTAGTCCCACATGAGCCACCAGCCCTGGCCACTCCAGCACTAGTTACTAGTGTACTTGGAATGACTCAAGAACAGTTTCAAACATTTCTCTCAGTAACATGAAATACAGGACAAGGAAATATCCAGCGGCCAAAAGCTAAAGAACTGGACACATACAAAGGAGTCGAAGATATACTACGAATATTCTCAGCACAATACAAAGGATACAGTGCAGTTAAAGGGTATGGAGAATATCACAAAGAGATCAAGATTCTCTTTATAGAGTCTCTATTGAGAGGACTTACAGGGCAATGGATTATGCCTTTCCAAGACGGAAGAAAACAAAGGAAATGTGTTATATAGGTAGAATTCAAGGCAACCCTCTTTGAACAGTTCAGCAATCCCAAGACCAAGGAAACCACAAGTTGGAAGTTGGAAAAACTCCAACAAGGAAACCAGATATTTTTAGTATACGGGAACAAATGTTGACTACTGGAATACGAGGCAGAATTTGATGACACCACCCTCTACATTATTCTGCTAAGCAACTGTTGTGGAAGACTACAGGCAGTATGGAGAATTTCTGACCTGCATTATACAACTTCAGAACGATTTGCAAGATGGGCAATCAATAAGGAAAGCAAACTGAACATGGTTCGAAACAATCTGAAAAACACCATAGTACACAGGATAGTTGAGTAATCAAGGAACATCAATGGAGCTTTCAGACCACAAGTAACTCGAAGCGAAAGCAGAATATTACCACCAGGCGAACTAATAGAATTGGACAAATTGAGAGCAGGACCAGCTCTGAATCTATCCAAAGAAGAATATGTTAGAAGAATGAATGAGAAACTCTGTTCAAGGTGAGGAGAAGCAGGGCATCAGATAAGAAAATGTCGAAGCCGACAGAATACTGGATACCAAAGTACGAAGGCAGTAGGAAACAATCACTTCCAGTTTCTGAAGAAGAGCAACATCGGTGAGATGATTGCAGAAGACATATAGGAAGAACATGAGGAGGGTCGCCAGTGAATGGTAGTTTAGAAGACGTAAGATGTGGACCGAGAAAATCCATCAAGTTAGGAAACTACTATATGGCACTACACACACTACAAGCAGAAGGAGACAGAGATTATGTGATAATCAAGACTAAGATATACAACGAGAAAATTGAAGAAATAACAATATATGCAATGCTCAACTCAGTGGGCTGCTGCTGATTTCATGGACGTGGAAATCTGCGAGAAATACAGCCTTCCTACTAAGAAAGCAAAGAAAGTGAGGCAAGTCTACTCAGCGGACAGAAAGCCAAGGGCAATAGGTCCTATAACCCATACGGTGGAAGTACCTATAGACATTGACAGCCATAGAAAAACGGCAACGTTCCAGGTTGCGGATCTTAAGAACTATGAGATAGTCCTAGGGATGTCATGATTAAGCAGACACAACCGGACAATTGATTGGAATGAGAACAAAATTATTTTCATCAGCGAACTATATATAACACAATGTCTTAGCAGTTTGCCAGTAGTCTACTCAATACCAATACAAGAAGCAGAATATGAAACTTTAAATAGAAAGTTCACAGAGATGTGGCAAGACAAGAGAGTCTAGATAAAAAAACTAGACCGTGGGGTAAATGTGCCTACCAATAGTTCGAAGAGAGCAGTAGGACATGACCTATATGCCAGTGAGAAAACCAAGATACCGGCCATTGGGCGGAGACCAATAGCAACATGAATAGCCACAGGACTCCCAGAAGTCACCTATGGACGGATAGCAACCCACAGTGGTCTAGTAGTCAAATATTGACTTATGACCAATACTGGAATAATCGACACTGACTATACAGGTGAAATCAAGGTGGTCTTGGCCAACCTGGCTCAAAAGGATGATGAAGTCCAGAAAGATGATAGAATCACATAAATAATTACTGAAAAGATAAATAACGAAATTCTATACAAAGTAGATCAACTGGAGGAAACCATAAGAGGAAATAAGGGATTTGTAAGAACAGACCAAACTCAGCTCAATATGACAAAAAGAGTTGAGATCAAAGAGATCACAGCACAGGCCTTTGGAAGGTACTATCAAAAAGGAGATACTACAGGAGTTCTCAAATTGACATACAAAGA
This sequence comes from Tuber melanosporum, assembly GCF_000151645.1. Taxonomy (NCBI): domain Eukaryota; kingdom Fungi; phylum Ascomycota; class Pezizomycetes; order Pezizales; family Tuberaceae; genus Tuber; species Tuber melanosporum. The sequence continues at coordinate 916,490 of NW_003298864.1, read as the reverse complement.
CGAAAAAGCAGTCCCAGCAAAAATCAACATCAGCAGGGAGCTTGTAATCCAAGATAGGAAATATAGGAGCAAAAAGAGATGGAAAGAATTGATTCCGGGAAAATATCATCAATTCATAAATCTATTCCAAGAAGAAGAAGCTACCAGGCTACCACCTAGAAGACCAGGAATCAACCATAAAATTAAGTTGGACAAAAACAAAAAAAACGGAAAACTAAAGAAAATTCCTTACAAAAAGCTATAGCCACTGGGAGAGGCAGAACTCAAAGAACTCAGAGAATGCAGCGAATAAAACTTGAACAGAGAATAGATCAGAGACTCTTTTACATCAGGAGGAGCTCCTATACTATTTGTCAAAATGAAGAACAAAAAAATGAGACTCTGTGTTGACTATAGAGCCCTCAATTCAGTTACCAAAAAAGATCAGTATCCGCTACCCTTGATTGGAGAAGCCTTAGACAGACTACCATCAGCAAGATACTTGACCAAATTGGACATCAAAGATGCATACCACGATATACGGATCAAAGCAGGAGATGAAAGGAAAACCACATTGGCCTTAAGAAATGAAATGTTCGAATATCTGGTTCTGTTCTTTGGGTTAACCAATGCATCAGCTTCATTCCAACAATGGATCAACAAGGTACTAAACAACTACCTTAGCATATGTTGTATCGTATACCTAGATGATGTACTCATCTATGTGGAAGATGTGCAACAATATCAGAAGGATATTAGCAAAATCATGGCTGCGATACAGGAATCAGGAACCAAGATCTAACCAACAAAGTGTGAATTCCATAAGGAAGAAACTGAATACTTTGGATTCATCATCAACAGAAGTAGAGTCAAGGTCGACCTAGTCAAAACAGCAGCAATATGGGATTGGGTAAAACATAACAACAAAATGGACTTTCAATACTTCATGAGATTTTGCAACTTTTATTGCAGGTTCATAGAAGAGTTTAGCAGACTTACAAAACCACTCTATAACCTAACCAGAAAAGACAAGAAATCGGAATGGGAAGAAACGGAACAAAAAGCATACAATACCATTAGGCCACATCTGACATCGGCACCAATATTGGTTCATTTCAACCCAAACTGAAGAACAATGATCGAAACAGATACCTCCAAATATGTATGCTCAGGTATACTTTCACAACAATATGAAAATGGGAAATGGAGGCCAGTATCTTATCAGTCTAAGACAATAACCCCTATGGAATGCAACTATGATATTACAAACAAAGATCTATTGGTAATAGTTCAGGCATTGAAGGAGTAGAGGAGATATGTCCTGAATAACGAGCAGGCTGGTCTGAGTTCTCACTGATCCCAACAATCTGGTCCCATTCACGACTATAAAAAAATCGAATGACGGTCAGATAAGATAGATAGAACAACTCGGCAAATACAAGTTTAAGATTGAATACTGACTAGAAAAAGTGAGCAGAAAGCCGGATGCTCTCACAAGGATTGCAAGCACCAAACCAGAAACAAAAGAAGACCAAAGGATTAAACAGAAAACACGAACACTTTTACCAAAAGCCTACTTCCAAGTAATAGAAGTTATCAAGTTCACATTCGAGGAAGAACAAGGAATCAAGAAGGCAAATGAAGAAGACAAGACGATTTGGGCAATAAGGGAAGCATTGAAGGAAGGAAAAAAGAAGATGAAAGGAATTGCTCTAGGTTTATGCCAATAGGAAAATAGAAAGATGTAGCACAAGGGGAAACAGTGAATTCTGGAAGAACAGAAGATAAGGACAAGTATTATACAACAATATCAAGATATCCTAAGGGCAGGACATGGAGGAATGGCTAAAATAACAGAATTCATTACAAGATCATTTTATTGGCCAGGATTGTGCGAAGACATCAAAAGATACATCAAAAGTTACAACATATACCAATGGACAAAAACAGCTAAATATGTACTTTACAGATTACTGAAATCAAACGAAGTTCCCGAATAACCCTGGGAAACAATTACTATAGATTTCATGACAGACCTACCTCTATCAGAAGGATACAATAGCATCTTGGTCGTTGTAGATTACCTGACCAAAATAAGGTATTTGATTCTGGTCAGAAAGGATATAGACATTAGAGATTTTATACAAACATTCTTCCACGAGGTCCTTCAACTGCATGGCCTCCAGAAAATATCATTACAGATCAAGGAATATTATTCACATTGAGATTGTAGAAAAATGTAACAGCTTAAATAGAGATACAAAATCGGCTAAGCACTGCATTTCATGTGCAAACTGACGGACAAACGAAACAGGTCAATGCAACTGTCAAACTATATTTAGAAGCCTATGTCAATTATCAACAGGACTATTGGTATAAGCTGTTATCAATGGTAAAGTTCACATACAACAACGGAAACAAGAAATAATTTACATAACACCCTTCTTCGCGAATTACAGACAACATCCACAAGGTCAGACCGTATATCATACTATTAACTGTAGAATACCAGATAAAACACACATAGGAAAACTACAGGAGATATTACAATACGAAATAAGTCAAGCACAGCAACTGCAAAAAGAACAATACAATATGCACTGAGGACCAGATCCAAACATAAAACCTGGAGATATGGTGTGGCTACTAGCACACAATATCTATATGATACAACCATCAAAGAAATTGGACTTCAAAACAATTGGACCATTCAGAATACTGGAATGAGTGAGAAACTGAACTTATAAGCTCAACCTTCCCCACTCAATGCAAATACACAACACATTCCACATGTCACCCCTCGAATTCCACAACGATAACAAGTTTCCCTCACAAATAAATGTTCCTCCTCCTCCGATCGAACACAATGGAAAACCAGAATACGAACTGGACAAGATAATGGATTCCCACTTCTTCTACAGCAACCTCAAATACTGAGCCAAATGGACAGGTTATTCGCTCGCATACGATAAAACTTGGTATTACACATACACCTTTGAAAAGGCACAAGATTCCCTTTCAACCTTCAAACAGCGATACACAGGCACGCCTAGCCCCGGTGACAATCACGTTCAACCAAGCTAAAGGCAAGGGAAAACCTCCTGCGCTGTTGTAAGCAGATGAGGGCTGGGGCAATAGCCCCTGTCACACTACACCAACTAGCCCCGAATACTCATTCATGGAATCGACCGATGAACAAGGAAAGGAAAGGAAAAAACAAGCACAGCATAACACCATATTTAGATGGTAAGCTACGATGCCAGATGCTAAATACGCTTTGGTGACAAGGAGGACTCAGGATAGTTTCCAAGAAAATACTGAAAGTGAAATCCACACCAGGGCCTTGCCCTGCAGTACTGGCAACAGTGCTTTAAAAACGGGTGCAGAGTGCACAGAGCAAAGAAACTTGCAGCAGGATCCAACCCAGGGATGGACAGAAGCAAGAGAGAGCTGAAAGAAGAGGACACAAAAAAGGCTTAGGCCATGAGGACATTGCCCAGGGAGGGAGAGCCCAAAACCTCTCTGCAGACATGGAACTGGATATCAGGAGCCTACACAGGCAGATCAGAAAACTCCGGATACAACCTCCCCAGGCCGAGGTCACCATTTCAGTAAATGACAGAACAATCGAGAAGCTAAGACAGCTCAGTGATAACCAGTGGTACATGGTTGAGATAGCAAACCTGACCTTAGAATCAGCAAGGGTCAGATAGCGGATGGCAGATGAAAAGTTCCACAAGTTGAGAAGGACCATGTTCAGCCAGGCAGGAACTAATGAAACTGGGAGAAAAAGCCACATGGGACTCATGCTTAAAGGGAGGAGAGCAAATGTCATGAATCTGGCTTGGCATGGAAAAGGTTTTCACATAACGCATAATTATGAGTTATATGTATGATATTGTTTTGCGCAGATGACTCATACGAGTCATATGGTTTGTTATATTATAATTTGTGATGTTTGGCAAATGACTCAAGTATGAGTCATGGGATGTGTGCCTGCCAAGTATGCCTTGCAAGTGTGCCTTACAGGTATGCCTTGCACATAGGATTGGTTTTTTGTACATGACCTCATTATAAGGTCATGGGTTCCACGCATGTGACTATGTGAGGTCAGAGGACTTGTTTATTGTGTTATGATTGGTTTTTAGTTTTTACATATGACCTTGCTACGAGGTCATGGGTTTTAAACATGTGACTACTTTGGTCATATGCTTAGTTTGTTATGGTTTAGTTTTACGCATATGACCACTTTGGGTCACATGACTATGGGCAGAAAGAATACTATATAAGGAGGCCAGTAGGGTCGAGGAGGCTAGATTCTTTATGCTTTATTCTAAGTACTTTTCCTCATCCTTGCCATTGCTTTGCCCAGAGCATTTCTTTCACACCTACGATGGGCCTTGATTCCTTAGATTCTGGGGGAGATATCGGAGTTCGCTCAGTAGTTCGGGGGGCTCTTGGTGTTAAGGTCTATTGGTATTGCATGGCGGATTACTTGTTTGCTTCTTGTTTCGTTGCCTGCTGGTTATCTCACGATGCTGATACTTCGATCTATTCATCACTGTTGCTTATAAGTCTCTTTTAGTAAAATGTCTTCGGCTTGCTATCTATCGTCTACTCTCAGGTTTTTTATTCAATTGGGGGGATTGAACTTTGTGTTTGGGGAGATCAGACTTATTGTTCTCTGGGCCAACTCATATTTGTTGTTGGGTTTTAATGGAGTCCTTAGTTTTCACAATACAAAATGCCTGTGGGTTTGCTTGATAACCATCCCACTTCCTCAACTCGCCGTACCGGCCACATCACCTCTCAGATAGCATGTCAGTGCCAGCCCAGACCGCCCCCCCCCTTGTTACGTTATGTTTCTATGGTCGGAATCCTACTATATTGTTTATCGCCATTCTCTTGGAATCTTGTTCTTGCAGCATTTACAGTGCTTCAGTTTAGTGTCTCCTCCTCGCCTCAGTGGGAATGGCTTTAATCCTGAAACGTCTTAACCCCTGGTGTGGCTTTTCATGACTGCCTGGAGTGGTGTGGGATGATTGGCTGCCAGATACTAGTGTTGTCTGTATGTTTGGGTTGTTGGGTTGTGGATTGTAGTTGGAGGCTTCACTCATTACAAGTGGGGCCTACCTGCTGTTTGTCTGCTTCTGTTTGCTCACCCTCCCCCTTCATATCACATCTGATGGGGGCACCTCTTGCCCATCGCTTGGTCTGTACCTGTTGCCGGACCTGCAGGGCTCACTTTGGCTGGCACTGCCTACTCTTTCCAGACTTGGTTGACTTTTGGTTCAGCTGGGTTTGACATTGTGTCTGGTACCAGTAGTGGAGGTTTAGTGCGATGGTTTTCAGACTAGGTGGTAGTGATTTTATGTTTGTTGGACGAGGAATCTGGTTGGATTGGTCTTTTGCTCAGCTTCAGCTATGTTTAGTGCTGGTTGGCCTCATACCAAAGGGGCTACAGACTTGGACCAGGGCTGGCACTGGTGTGTTTGATAGTCTTATAATTAGTTCTTGCGCGAGCATGACTCAGGGATGGCAGGCATGGGGCTGTCAACTTAGATGGCTTAGGATTAGTGGTACACCGGTTAGCAGTATCCCTGTGCCGGTGGGGACCCATCGTATGCTAATGTTAGCGGTACGAGTTTAAATAAAATTAGATTGAATTCTAAGTACTTTTCCTACTTCTTACACTCCATGTCGAAAGTGAGCGCACCAATACTTTACCTTATTTCGCTCATAATAAATACTTCATCTATAGTTACTTGTTTGTGTTTTTCATTTCAGGTGGTCAGTTGACCGTTAGTTGTTCTCACTTAGAAGGCACTTCAGTGTGAGATATCCATAGCCTGGTCCCAGTAATCACTGAGTGTAGTTTGGACAAGAATGACGTCTTCGACAGCCTCTTCTTCCAAGGATTCTGCCCCCCTTTCGAGGATGTTGTCTGCCATTCGGTACCACTCCAATCCCTTCTCCTCGCGTGAGACAGCCTATGTGGCCCTGTCTCTTGCACCTACTACTGAGGCTGGCCGTGGCCTTATCCCTACAACTACATGGTCATATGTTGCACCTAAAGGGAACTTTAGTTTCCTACAGTTCCACTACTGTCATGGGTGTCAGAATGCGGTGAACCCACAGTTTGATAATTTGGTTCCGCAGATGGTCGCTGACATGACCTTTACTACGAGAACAGAAGTGGAGGTTTTGGTAAGAGGTTTCCTAATTGGGAAAAGATATTCAGCAATTTGTAGCTTGAACAAAGACATTACCAAAGACCACTTCGTTCTGTTCAACTCCGATCACTACTTGGAATCTTCCCCAGCCCCCGCACCCTCCTCCTCCAAGGACTCTCAGGCTATCATCCCTGAATCCTCTGTACTGCCAGCCAAAAGCAACGCAACTATGGCTACTGTTGAAGCAAGTTCATAGTCCGCTATCCCTCCCCTCACGAGGGCCATCTAGAGCAAGATGCCTAGTGTTCTTTGCCAGGCCCCTGTACATAAGCCTGGCTTATCTACTCCCTCCTTTTTGGCTGGGATGTTGTCTGGCGGAAGTACTCTCTACGAGATCCCAAAGTTCAAATTAGATGATTCTGAGGATGAGGATTACAACCTTCCTACCACTGGGATGCGACACTGAATACAATTAGCGCTTCCCGCCAAACGATCTGCTGCTCGTGTTCTGAGGCCAACATTTTTAAGGGCCATCAATGTCAACGAAGAAACAAAGAAATGGATCATTCCTGTCCTCCCAGACCTGCTCCTTAATGTACATCATAGGCTCTTGACTATTCCCCCCCATGCAGGACTCCTATTCACTATCGAGGCTACACCACCCTCCCCATCTCCTCTAGTAACTGAACATATCATGCCCACCTCGGAAGTGTTGGCTCAGGATACTCCTATGGGTTTAGAAAAAGGGTGCAACTCTGAAGCAACTAGACTGGACAATAACATCCACGCCCCATCTTCAACAATGGCATCGTCACCACCGGACTTTGATAAAGAGTGGACTTTGCCTTTAGGACAGCTTTTAAGCTCCCGGGAAGCCTCTCAGGATGCCTGAGCACAATTAGAAGTTCAACTTCCGGGTACCCAACCAGAGGAAGCCGAGACTACTCTGCCCCAGGTGGACTCAATCATGGCAGGAATATGCGAGATGCTGGATGCAGGTAGGACTCCCTCTCTGGGGCCCTACTTGGATAGCATAATTCGATCCATGTTAGAAGGGCTGGAGGATATCCACTCAGGCAACACTCAGCCCCTCCTCTCCTCAGAATCCCAGTCAATTGAGTATGACATGATATGTGATGTCTGAACTTGGATGAACAATGACGCCATATTTGGTAATAAAGGACTAGAGGGCGGGATGAATTACTGGAGTCAGGTACACCAGCTGGAACAGGCAGTGAAGGCGCTGACAGACATTGTTGGCAAGCAAGGGGAAGAGATAGAGACCCGATAAGGAAAGTTGTCCCCCAGTCGCCGATCCTCTGCAGTGGTATCCGGCAATATCCATCTGTTTTTGTTGGGAACAGCACCACCCCCTGCCTCCTCTAAGGGAAAGGAAACTACTATGGTGGCTCCTACTGCTAAAGCCTGCTTCACAGAGGTAGTGAAATGGATGGAATGTGCCCAAGCCTCCTGCCACTCAAGAAAAACATGCACACTCCACCTGCCCTACATCAGCAGCCTCCTCCCACCTGTCTAGCAGTGGAAGCTCCTCTGATGAATGGGGGGTAACTCTACATGTGCTTCACGAGGGTGAAGGCAAGTCCGTACACTGGGAAGAAGAGAATGTAGGAGAGGAAAAAAGGAGGGAGAGAGGGAAGCGTGGTAGATGCCTGAGAGGTACTACCAGAAGAAGAGGAAAGGCTACCAGGGAGTCTGGTAGTGAGAAGGAGATGGCGACCCTGGCTAAGACTCTGGGGAAGAACACTGACAAACAAGAACCCACTCCCATAGCTGCTACAGCTGCTGCTTTATCGGCTCGGTTGGGGCCCGCCGCCATGGCCAGTATTAAGATAACCACAGCTCCAGTATGACAGGAGTACCGACAACCTCCGATTGGACCTTCAGCCCCGCCTAACTCAGCACCAGTACTGCCACAGTCATCGTCAACCCTGGATGCCCACTGGAGGCATACTAGCATATGGTTCACTACACGTAAGTAGGTCGCCTTACCCGAAGGAGTTGGCATCGAGGCTATTAGGAACCAGATCAACATGGCCTTCTCGAACGAAGGAAAGATTCGGGGCAATGATCCATACATCTGTGCAGGGCACATCCCACCTGAGATTGGATGTATCTTTTTAATCCTGATGGGATATTCTGTTACTGAACTAGGCAACTGGATCGACAAGGCTAGGCTTGACTCACTGATAGAATTGTCACTCCACGAGTTTGAGTTCCAGAGGAACTTAGAAAAGGTAAAGATTTTTGTTTCTGATATCCCACTTGCTGACACAGGATGAGGATCAGTTTGGAGGGTTGAGGGATGGACTGGGAGCACAGCCTTTGACAGGATCCGTACTGACTTGGAGTAATCTAACACTGGCGTAGTTACTGTTTCTCAGCCAGATATTATGGGATCCATCCACCCCATGAGACAGGCCAATGCTACAACATGTGGTATCCGCTTCGCAGTCAAAAGGAATAAGGACATCAGGGAAAGACTGGCTGAGGGAAATATTTGGTTAAGAGGAGGAGCCCACAACCTCTGGGTATTTGAAGAACATAGACCCCTAATTATTTGTGATAAATGTTTGGAGACTGGCCACTTTGAGGCTACATGGGGTCACCCACCCCGCGATTAGTCCTGTTTTGGGGTGCATTTCTCCCGGGAACATATGTGCAGCAAGTTTGGATACCCCAGAGGCATAGGATAAGCCTGTGGACATACTAGGAGACAATACTAGCTCTGTGACCGGATGGACCACTTCACCGAGTATGAGCAGTATCCAGGAGTCAGGTAGTCGCCCCCAGCTTCATCGTCCTCGCCTCCAAAGCAGGGGACGGCCCCACCAAAGGAATCTGGCGAGAAACTGGAACGACAAAGAAGTCAGACAAGAAGGGCCTGAAGAAGACATCGCAGTCATGACAGGTGTCCGATGCCTAGATTGGTCAAGATCAGTAGCGATGAGGAAGATGAAGGTCCCCATTGTAAGCTGGATAAGGCCAAGAGTAAGGAACCAGAATGTCCCTCCCTCTCCCCAGTGCATCGGATTTTAAAAACCACTGCCACTACCAGACCCAGCTGGGAAGATACTTTTTAGACCGCCCGGGACAAGGATAGTGGTATCTCCTATGCCTCTGACCCTAAAGGCCCGAGTGGATCAATTGAGGCCCCATTTTAATGCTCATTACGACAATGTCATTAAATGTGGGGAGGAGTAGGCAGAATCAGGTACTGGCATTTGATTTATTTGCTGTTATTGATTTATATTTTATAATTGAACCACCGGTTGACTCGGAGGGGCTACATGTACCTATAGATGTTAATGGGTTGGATTTATTTTCCTTGATCAGGAAATTAGATGTTGAGGTGTTTGTTTAGTCCCAGGTTTGTGGGATTTTTAAGATGGTAGGGTACAGGGAAAGTAGTGCCAGTGTTGGTTATTGGGAGAAAGGGGTGAAAAAATTGCTTGCTGGAGTTTACTTTCAACCCAGATATACTAAGAACCAATCTGTCAGTTAGTCGGGCGAACTTGGAGAACCAGACATTGCGTTTAGGGACTTCAATATCAGACACCAGGATTGGGACCCCAACACAGAACATAACAACAGAGGTGGACGATGGCTGAAGCAGCAGTTCACAGCCCCGACTCACAACATGAACATGGTCCCCCCAAACAGGGTCAACCTTCCAGGATGTTTCCAGAATTGACCTTTGCCTACACCGGGCACCATATGTCAGGCATCGATACCTGCACACTGCTGGCTGTGAGCATAGTACTCACGCCCTTAAGTTGACAGTTAACCTTGATGATAACAGCATGCGTTGGAGGAGAGCCTGGAAGAACGAAGTCTGAGAGAAGATTGGGAAGTAGTTGGATGACCTGCAGGGGATGGAAGATAGGAGGTTGTGAGAAGGAGTGAGACAGATAGTGGACGCACTCCCACGGGCCTCTATTGGCAGAGGTCAGTGCGAGTGGTGGACACCAGAGTTGGAAAGGATGAGGTTAGATGTGGTCTGGCTGCATCGATACTCCAAACACAGAGCAGAGCGGACGGAGGACTATAAACTGGTCTGGTATGTTTGCCGGTCATGCTGGTTAAGAGCTAGATTCGACCACATCAGGACAAAGATAGCTGAGAGCCATGACTTAGATATTTTTAGGTTGGCACAGAAGCTGGAAGCTAAGTGAACCCTTCCCTCCATGGCCTGCACAGATTTGTCCTATGCTACTACACACTCAGACATTAGCAACCTGATTGTACAACAGCTTTCCACAGTTGACCACACCCCTTGAGAGGATTCCAAGATCGATATGGACAGTGCTCAGGAGATTGAAATTGCTCTTGCCAGGTCTCCTACGAATACAGGCCCAGGTGAGGATGATATTGGCTATCCCTTCCTATGGCTTTAGAAGTGAAGAGATACGGCAATGCTGAGGCGTCTGGTTGACTATGGGTTACGGAACAATATCTCAGACTAGCATAAGGCTGAGGTGGTACTCATACTCAAGCTAGACAAACTCAGGTATTATATCATAAAATCATGGAGAATGATACCTCTCCACCAGCCATGTACAAAGGTCGTGGAGCACATGGTCCTGTTGAGACTGACTTCCTGCCTCGATATGGGAGAAACACAGTTCAGGTCTCGCCGGAAGTGGGGTGTTCATGATGCCAAGGCAGTAGTCTTTGAATTCCTACGACATAACAAGGGGTACAAACATCTGATCTTGGCTATGGACGTTGAAGGAGGGTTCAATAATATTAATATTGATCTCTTGTGTGACTTTCTGGTGGCCCGGGGATGTCCTTCGTACCTGTGCCAGCGGATCCGGCGGTGGTCTTCCTGTCAGTCGGTCCGGTTTCACTTCCATGAGTGCATCTCCTGACCTACCATATCAGTAAAGAACTAACTCAGGGATCGCCCCTTTCCCCATTCCTTTTTGGTGGGTACATGGCAGATATATTCAGGCCACCCATGCAGTACTTCCCAGGTGTGCAATAGCTGGTAATCTCATACATTAATGATGGGGTTATCATGGTAGTGGCAGAGTTCTGTAAAGTGGCGGAATACTATGCAGGAGAAATGTTTGGAGATTGTGATCATAAAGCTAGAGCCAGGCGAATGGAGTTCAGTGTCCTCAAGACCCAATAGATTGGATTTGGGGATGGGACATGAAGGGAAATAGAGCTATGGAGAGAAATGCTATTGTCTTCAGAGGACTTGTGGGTTCTTGGGTATAGGTTTAATGTATTTCTTAACTTTTCTTCCTATATAAAGTATTGGTTGGAAAGGGGGTTGAATGTTAGGAGAAGGAATTCAGCGTTAGGGACGAGATTTGGAAGTGTTGTTAGATTAGCAGTGTGGGAGACTTACCAATTAGTGCAGGCAGCCTACCTTCCGACCATCTATTATGGACTTGAGTTTGCAACTGACCATGCATTGTGTATAAAGCAAATTCAGGTCCACATCAATGACTGTCTCAGATCAGTGTTTTGAATACTTATGAAGCTCACAAACAACATACTATTAGCCAAGTTCAGGGTGCCGCCTGTCATTATTCAGGACAGGTACATACAACGGAGGTGTTACAGCCGGCTTATCAACTACCGAAATTGTAACCAGCATCCCTTGTTTGGAGAAATACGGTTGCAATTGAAAGAGGAGGGCATGGTGGCACATCGGTAGACTTCAGATAGGGAGCTCACCTGCCACCCAATGGTTTCAATTGGGAAAGGCAAGGCAGTGATGGCTACACTTTACCGCGTACTTTATATAGACCTCTGTACATCTTCGGATATAGTAGTATATACGGATGAGTCCAAGTGCTCTGAGGGGGTTGGCGTGGCTTGGGCAGTAATTGAAAAAAGAAGCCTTGACCCCTGTTGACGGGTGATCAGTTCCCCTATCTTGGAGTATTGTGGAATACGAGTTGTTTGCTATTGTGCGCACCCTTCAACATGCTCGGAATATGGTCAAGAGATGCCCAGTCCACATGTTTTTAGACAGCGTGCCGGCCTACATCCTGGTTGACAATATGTTTGTAGATGGTGATTCAGCTGAGTTGTAGGAAGTAATGGTGCCCTTGTTGGACACTCTCTCTCACGTCAGTCTTGGGTGGGTTCCCAGTCACATGAGTATTGATGGCAATGAGATGGTCAATCTGAAGGCTAAGGCCTGTATCCGATGCCCCTGGCGCCTCCTACTTTGGAAAGGGGTGAGCTTCGGGATTGCTCATGTGTCTCTGGCCCAGGAGCTCCACAAGGGGGAATGGGAGAGCTGGCACGAAAGGGAAGGGCATGGGTATTATGCCGGGAAACCAAAGGCACCCCGACACCTCAGGGCGCCTGACTCAGATAGACTCTTTTGTTTTATTAAGGGTCCTTTGTAGGACAGGCATGGTAGGCTATGATAGCTGTGAAGGGAAGGAAGACAGACACCTTGGGACTGAGTACCCCTGCTATACTAGAGGGCATCCTGCTAATGAAGACTTGTATAAGGACTCAGCAGTCTCAAGGTAGAAATATTGGCGGATGGATTATCGGTGGTTAGGCTTGGGAATTCCTCGCCATGTTGGGGTCGTGAATGGGGAGTTAGTTGTGGCGGGCAACCTTTTGATGGCACACTGATGGTGGAAAGGGACAGCAGAACGGTATTGATAAGCGATCCTATGACTTGCACAGTGTGAGAAGAGATACAACGGTAGTGGCTGCATCTTGCCAGGTGAGATGACACTGCCAAAGAAGTGGTTCTTTATACCTGACTAGCATCAGTGTGAGTGTCCCTGCTGTGGTACTGCCATTTCTGCTGCGGCCACCAAAAAATGCACCACTTTGGCAGAACATTTCGAGAAACGGCCCCAGTGTTTACAGATATGTCATGATCGATTTTGGCATTCTCAGTACTAGCAGTGGGACGAGCTGAACTTGGCGACACGGATATCGGTGGTCTTGAGGTGGGCTAAGGTGAACGGGTTGCTGAAGGAACCCTGCTGCCCCTTTTGTAGGTTGACGTTGATGGGAGGTTATTTGGACCTTAGATTGCATTACAAGAGGAAGGAGGGGTGTTGAAATAGACTGTATGTTTCCTTTGTTATGTTTGTAGGACAAATTGTATAGGAGGCCGATAGGGGTAAGGGCATGAGATAGTGGTTAGGTAGCAGGATGGGAAGATACTTTAATCCAGGACAGCACTAGTTGCTGCGAGAGCCCATGAAGCAACATAGGTAGTGATTTGTGGTTTTATATTTGGGAGGAGTGTTTGCGGGTCAGAATATTGTCCGGGGACAAAATTAACTAGCTCTCAACGGCAATGGCAATGCTCCCCTCCTCAACACCCCACTCCCTCAACACTTTCTAAAGAAATTGCTCTACACCAACCAAAACCAAACCCATTTACTTAAATTTTTTTTTCCATAAACTATGCCTCCTATTCTTTGCAGTCATGCCAAACAGCCTATTCCCTCCAAGCACCTTTCTGAGTTTACAAGGGGACGAATTCTTGGGTTACGTGAGCCTCAGATGACAAATCGCCAAATTTTCCACTGCCTTGACATTCCTCTAAGTACTGTTAAAAGCACATGTGCAAAGAGAGATCAAGAGGGCAAGGAGAATGAAGGTAGAGGAAGACATCCTAAAACTACCAAGTTGCAGGATGATGCTATGGTAGAGGAAGCTCTCAAAAATCGCCATACCAGCTACTCTGAGATTGCTAAGAGAGTGCCTCCCAATGTTTCTGCTAAGACTGTGAAGAGAAGACTTACACAAAAGCTTCTTAAAAAGTGGATGGCACAGGAGAGGATTCATTTAGATGAGGATCTAGCTCAAAAGAGATTGGAATGGGCATTAGCCTATAGGAATTGGACAAGTCAGATGTGGAGAAGGAAGGCAATGTGGGGGGATGAGGTACCTGTTGAGAGAGGAGGAGGAAAGAGAAGAAAATGGGTATTTAGATACCCAAAAGAAAAGTGGAATAAGGATTGTGTTGAACCTACTGCTAGGAAAGGAGAGAGAAAGATTAGTCAGATGATGACTAGTTGTTTCTATGGTCAAACTCATGGTCTTTTTTTACCTGTTTTTCCTGATCCTACTTCTGCTGGAGGTGGAGTGACTGGAAAGTCAATTATTGATATTTATGATCAATATTACTTTCCAGGGATATGGGAGGATATCAAGGAGCATGTTGGCGAGGAAGAGGTATTTTTGATCATTGACAATGCTAAGACTCACTTGCCTTTCAGGAGATGACTCAGGAGAAATGGAATTTCTCTGATGGAAATTCCTTCCTATTCACCAGACCTCAATCAAATTGAAAATGTTTGGTCTCTAGTGAAAGACAAGTTTCATAAGCACTATCCTGAGCTGTTTCTCCTGAAGGGCCCTGTCAATGAGATCAAAAGAATTATAGAGGAGGCTATCACTCATTGTTAGGAACTTCTGGACCCAAAGGTTTTTGATACTTTGGCAGGATCAATAGTGGATAGGGTGAAAGCAATTATTAAGGCTGATGGATGGTATACTAAATATTAATTTCTACTATGTATTTATATTTTTTAATTTTCTTTTAGGTTTTCATGATAGTGGGTTGGTGGGAGAGTGTGGTTGTCATCACCGAAGATTTTCCAGCCGTTGACAGCTAGTTAATTTTGTCCCCGGACAATAGGTCTGCGGTAGTGTATTTTAGATAGCTTGTTTTATGAGGTGCAGGGGAGACTAGTCATATGCTAGTGTTGGCAGTACTAGTATAAATAAAATTAGATTAAATTCTAAGTACTTTTCCTATATATTACTATAATGAATATAAGGTACCTTTACATTCTTTATCATTATCACAACATTTATTATTGTTACGCCAAAGAGAACTCTTCATGAAGGAGAGTTAGAGAAAGCATACCATAGGCATTCCTGATAGAAGACAAAGGTCTTGTACTATCGGTAACATAGGCATAGGCCTAGAGCTATCATAAGACTAGGAAGAAGGAGAAGAGAAGTATTACTCCCTATGACTAAAAACTAACTATCCAAAGAGGGATCCTTATATTAGATAACAAAATCAGCTTGATAGTAAGTAATATGACTGTCAAGGAGAAGAGCATACCAGTACTTATCAGGCCCTGAGTCCACATGCTTGATGAAGGGGTCAAGAGTGGTAAGGGCAATACTCTCATTATTATAACTGATTTGCAAAACAGCAATAGCCTCTGCTCCTGTCAAGTTATTCTGAATTAAATTATTTATGATCTTGTCCTCTAGACAAATAACAACAGGCAGTGTGAGAGCACTTCCGTCAGCATAGATTGTCTCAATAATGGTAAGAGGCTGGTGGTTTTTGGAACTAGTGGTATATAGTTCCTCTACTTTGGTAGTAACAATCACATTCTCCTTAGTAGGACAGTCAATTCTAACTCTAGACTCATCCATATTGTAGACATATTTGGCACTCATGATACCATATTCCGAAAGTGTATTCTGATATTCAGCAAAGAATGCTTTCAAATCCTCCTCAGAATAGGAGGTAACTTGGACATCAGTAGTCAGCTTCATTTTAATGATATGAAGCCCTAGGTGCTTCTTTAACCAATTGTAAAATGTGATGAGAGTTGGTGGATTCCATTTATCCTGCTGATACAAGTTCTAAATAGCTGCATATATGATGGATAGTGTAGCTTCTAAGCCCATTTCCAATTATTTAGAGCTGAACAGGAAAATGGCTTCTTCTTGAGCCTTGGTCAGAATTAAATTATTTCTATCTGTAACGATCCCCCTTCGGATAGTTAGTTGTTGACAACTGGGAATGATACTACTCTTCTTCTTCTGCTATAATATAGCACTTCGGCCTATATCTATGTTCCTGATATTACAAGACCGATATCTTTTATCTGCAATACCTGTTGTTAGCTTTCCCTAACTCTAACTTGTGGAGAGTCTTCTTATTGTAATCTTTATAAATGTTGTAATAATAGTAAAAAGTATAGAGATATTTTATATTCATAAAGACATAAGTTATAAGTGGGCAAAGTACTTAGAAGCTAATCTAATTATATTTAAACTCATACTGCTAACACTGGCATCTGATGAGCCCTCGTCAGCATAAGGATACTGCTAACTAGTATACCATTAATTCTAAGCTAACTAGGTCTACAGCCCTGCACCTACCCTCCATGATCTATGCCCATACAAGGACTAATTAGAAGATCATCAAACAATCCAGCACCCTCCCCCGTCTAAGTCTGTAGCCCCTCTGGTTTGAGGCCAACCTGTACTAAAGGTAGCTGAAGCTGAGTAAAAGACCAATCCAACTAGGTTCCTTATCCAACAAACATAAAAACACTACCACTCGGTCTGAATACCATCCCATAAAACCTTCATTACAGTAGAAAACCAAAACAACCTAACAACACAGAGAGTATAATAGCAGGAAGGAGGTGACCAACATGTCCATCTCTCATAACTACATGCTATACTGTCCACTCTATGAACCCACTTTGCCAGTTACCTCCTTCCTACTCAAAGCATACAAGTGAGGAGAACCTGTACCCACTGGGTGTAACCCTAAACAAATACATCAAATGAAGGAAATACGTGAATGTGGTGACAGACCGAAATGGTTAGTAGGGCCTATCTTCCATCTGTAGTACCCTGCCTCCTCCCGCCATACCCATAACCAAACTAAAGAAACCTAACAAGTCCTACAAAACCTACGATACAAGACTTAAACATGTCCAGCCAGGTGGTTACAACCTACTATCGGCTCAGGTAGCCATCAACCCACCGATCTATCAGAAAGCTTTACAGCACTTAGCAGCTTTATCTTAAAAGCCAAGCAAGCCAGAAATATAGAATTAGACACCACCCAACTTGACACAGGCCCAACCAGTGGTTGCAGGTGTCTCTCCCCTCCTAGGCAGTCCTCCTCCAGTGCCACATGCTAGAGGCCACACGACCCATCTTGTCCCCTATGCCCAGCAGACAGATCAACCATCTGATAGTTATAGGACAGCCTATATCTGACCCCATGAGACAGCCATTGGACTTGGCCACACTAACAGAATCCAAACCTCAATACCGTATAGCTATAGGAGCTCCCAACTAAGACCAGGAGCCATAAAGAATGCAGTACCAATACTTGAGAGTATCAGTACCAGCCATACCACCCAACTTAGCCGAACCGAAGTCCTACCAAGTCGGGAAAGAGTCAGGCAGTACCACCCGAGGCTGGCCCTACAAGTCCAGCACCAGGTTCAAACCAAACAACTGACAAGAAGCATCCTCAACCAACATGACTGGAAGGAAGAGGGTCAGTGTAACAGAAGCAAATAAATGGGAAGTAGGCTCAGCTTGCAATTTGTGAGGCTGCTAACCACAATCCACAACCAAACTAGCAAAATGTACAGACAACGCGAGTGTCTAGTAGCCAGTCATTTTACACCACCCCAGGCAGTCACAGGAACCACACCAGGGGGTAAGATTATTCAAGGTCAAATCTATCCCCATTTATGCATGGAGGAGACATCCAACTGAATCACAGTAAATACTGTATGGATAGAAACTCTAAGAGTACAGTGATAAGCAACATCACATGATTCCGACAGTAGAAATAAATTGTAATGAGGATGAGCTGGGCAGCTACTACCCTGCTACCTGAGGAAAGAGATGGCCAGTACGACAAGTTGAGATACAGGACAGTCTTCCAGTGAACCCGTAGGTGTTTTGTATTGCATGAGCTAAGTACTCTATTAAAATCCAACAATAAACATGAGCTGGCCCCAAGAACTAGATGGGTGATTCTCCTAAACACAATATTCAAGCTCCTCAAACAAATTTGAAACTAGTGAGTCAATGATAGACAGGAAGCCAAAGTCATTTTACGAAAAGACGATCCTGAGTGACTGTAATGAAGAGCTGAAAGTGCTACTATCATAGAAGCGATGACCAGCAAGTGACGAAATGGTACAAGTAAACAGATAAGCTCTTAACCACATGAACATTCTCAATGTTATGATACTGTACGAACACAGATGACTGTCCAGCAAGAAAGACCTATCGTGAGCACAGAAGCTCACCACCAGGGTGGAGTGAAGGCAAGGATGAGGAAAGTACTTAGAATTCAATCTAATTTTATTTAAACTTGTACCGCCAACACTGGTATACGATGAGCTCTAGGATAGCTCTCCCTAGTTGCCACAACCCAGATACCACTAACTATAAACTAACTAAACCTTTAATCCTATACCTCAAATGTGCCTGTGCCATGCCTCAACATGAGTATTAAATACAAAGTCATCAACAGTAAAGAAAATGCTCCTCGGCCTAG
Source organism: Tuber melanosporum (assembly GCF_000151645.1). Lineage (NCBI taxonomy): Eukaryota > Fungi > Ascomycota > Pezizomycetes > Pezizales > Tuberaceae > Tuber > Tuber melanosporum. The sequence goes on along the minus strand of NW_003298864.1, from coordinate 898,022 downwards.
CCTTCCCATCAGCTAAGTTACCCATATAAAATTCAAAAATCCACTACTGCCACCTAAATTTGATACTACAATAACCTCCTCTACAATAGCAACCCACTAGAATGCTCACACTCAATAATCACAGGACACCACCTCTGACTGCTCCGGCAACACATCCTCAAATCCCAAAACAAAAGAAGCACCCATAGACCAAGGGCATAGACCCGAAGGAAAGCTGACTTACAGGTCCAGGGGTCCTTGGCCGAGGGAGTACGAAGCATTATAGAGCACTCAAGCAATACTACAGTACCAGTGAACCCAAATACCTCGACGGAAGCTGCCAGGACAACCATGTCCCCAAGCTGTCGACACCTCGCCAAACATATCTAGGTGTTCAAGTTCTCCTCAAACTCCTCAACTCCCTTTACAGGTGGTGAACGTACTGCGAACTCTGTAGCAGCTAGTTTGCGATAGTGATCTGGTGAAGGTGACTACTCCTCAGAGTTGGGACAAGTGGTATAGGTAAGAACTGGTCTTACTTGACCTAGAGCATATTGTTTTTCTTTCTCTTCCCACCCCTAGGAGTAAGCCTAGTAACAGGAGTAAACAGGCCACACTCATTACCACCCACCACCACAGGGGGGATACCACTAGAGGTGTTACTCCAACCAGCCACAGGCTCAGCCACAGAGGACTCAGACACCTGCCTCCCTAAAGAGGCTATTACTACTGTAGTTAGTATCACCATACTAGGAACAACACTACCTATTTAAGGAGCATACTCCTCAACCAGACCCAACAAATCAGAAACTAGTCCACCCACACCACCACTCACAAGTGCAGCTACAGGAGGGGACGGTATAACTGCCAATGTAACATTCCTCAGATGGCTCTTTCCCGCTGGATCCAAACCATTCTCAGGGTCTAGCCCACTCCCTACAACCAAGACTACTTTACTAACCAATGCAATCAAGGAGTCAGGCAAAGAGCTGATATCTGTAGGAGTATCAGCCACCATAACTATAAGTAAACCGTGAATGGTATCGCGTTTAAAGATCAGTACAGCCGACAAAGTAACTATTTCTTTTTCAGGGTGATAAAATTGTGACGAACGAACAGAGATGTGATGCCAAAGGCAAGAGACTTCAACCTCCAGGGAAAGGTTCTTCTAGATGCTACGAGGTAGAACCACCAACGAATGTAGAGCGGATGTAGTAGAGGGGAAGTAGGCTAGCTTGTCCATCATGACTGTGAGGAGGCAACCATAGCGAATAACTGTAAATATGAGTAGATGGATGAAAGAACTTCCAGCAAATATAGGAGGAGGAATTAACAATAATGCCCAAAAAGGTGATCAAAGTTAAAGACTTGAAGCCTATTATGGGATAGAAATAAAGCTCTCTAATTGGTCCAGATTAAACCTTTATGTTCCGATATGGGTTGAAAGACAGACAAGAAAAGTACTTAGAACTAAGCATGAAGTGCCTATTCTCCTCAGCCATACCAGCCACCTTATATAGTACTCTTCCCGCTCTTAGTTATCTGATCCCAAGTGGTCACATGCATAAAAGTAAATCATAACACACTAGTTATATGACTAAAGTAGTCAGATGTACGAAACCCATGACCTCATAGTGGGGTCATGTGCCAAAATTGATAAACCAATCATAACACAATAAACAAATCATGTGACTCAAAATAGTTACTTGCATGAGATCAATGACCTCATAATGAGGTCATGTACAAAACATAACATATCATAACAGAAACAAGTCATTTGACCGAAATAGTCATATGCGCAAAAGCCTTAACGTACTTATGACTCCTTATTTTGAGTTATATGAAAATATTTTCCTCCCTAAACTATGTTCACAATACTACCATGAAAGTTACAAGTTCCTCAGGACTTGCTCTCTTACTAAAGGGTACAAAGTTGACGCATTCATATAGATGATGCTTTAACCTTGAAGATAATAGCAGCCATAGAACCTTTCTCAGTTGGCTTTTCCTCCAGCGATTACATTGTACAATCTAAGCAATGCTTAGCTTCCAGCCTCTTCCTCGAGTCCCGTTCTGGCATTTGGTATTCTAAAAACTTGGTCCTTTTTTAGACTTGAATTTAGATGGTCTGAATAGCAATATGGAAGCCAGAATATACATTTATGTCTGAAAAGTCTACATACCCCTCACGGTAATAGCACTGCTACTACAGATAATAATATTGACCATAGCCAAGAAAGATCTAAGTACAATTTTAAAATATATAATAGTAGAAAGAGAAAAAAACAGTTTCCCAATGCTATCATTTTGTATGGCTTCTATCTGCATCTAATACACCCCAAAGTCTCACAGGTATCCTCGGAATCTATCTATCAAATATCCCCTAGGGAATGAGGTCTCACTCTTCATCTACTGCCTGAAATAATTTAGCAGCACTATGGGGCTGTCACGAACGTGGCTTAGCGAGGAAAGGGTTTTCACGTGATGCATAGTTATGAGTCACAGGTATGTTATTGTTTCACACATATGACTCATTCGGGTCATATGATTTTTTATGTATGGAATTGGTGATGCTTTCGCACATGGCTCAAATATGAGTCATGGGACGTACATAGGGCAAGTGTGCCTTGGGAGTGTACCTTGCGAGTATGCCTTGCGGGTAAGCCTTATGCATATGATTTATGTTTCGCACATATGACTCGATCGAGTTATATGATTGGTTTATTGCGTTATGATTAGTTTATGAGTTTTTCGCACATGACCTCGCTATGAGGTCATGGAGTTTGAATATGTGACCATGTTGGTCACATGATTAGTTTGTTATGATTTTGTTTCCTACATGTGACCACTTTAGGTCACATGACTATGGGTAGAAGAACCCTATATAAGGAGGCCGATGCGGCCGAGGAGGATAGGTTCTTCACGCTTTGTTCTAAGTACTTTTCCTACTTATTACTTTAACAAATATAAAACCCCTTTTCGATCTTTATCTTTACTGCAACGTTATTGTTACGCCAAGGAAGGTTCTTCATGAAGACGAGTTAGAGAAAGCTTACGATAGGCGTTCCCGATAGAAGATAAAGGTCTTGTACTATCGGTAACGTAGGCAGAGGCCTAGAGCTATCGTAAGACAAAGGAAGAAAGAGACAGAAACGAGAAGTATTGTTCCCCATCACCAAGAACTAACTAGCCAGAGAGGGATCGTTACATTACAAAGCGTCACCTAATGCGACGCCAAACGATACAAGACGGCATGCTTCAACCCAGACAGGGAAGGAGATATTGACATCGATGATCAAAATCTTAATCTAGGATGATTCAGCGACGCTCTAGACCACATCACAGCAGAACCCTCGAGAGCAGCAAGTCCAGTAACCCCAGAGAAAGGATCACCAGTCGATAGCTCACCTGCTGGAACTCTACGACCCGAGAGAATGTCGGGATCCACAATACCTGGGCCACCGGCCCCAGCTGTTCCGGCACCAGGAACTAGTATGCTTGGGATGACTGAAAATCAGTTTCAGGCATTTCTCGCAGCAACAAGAAACACAGGACAAGGCAACATCCAACGACCAAAAGCAAAGAAGCCCGACATATATGAAGGAGCTGAAGATAAGCTACAAATATTCTTAGCGCAATGCGAGGGATATTTTGCCATTAAGGGATACGGAGATCACTATGATGTAATTAAGATTCCATATGTGGAATCTCTACTCAGAGGACTCGCAGGACAATAGATCATGCCCTTCCAAGATGGAAGGAAGCAGAGAGAATGGGTCACATACGAGGAGTTCAAGGCAACACTCTTTGAGCAATTCGGAGATCCAAATGCCATAGAAACCGCAAGATGAAAGCTGGAAAAACTCCAACAAGGAAAACAAACATTCTCGGCATACTGGAACGAATGCAGGCTATTGGAATACGAGGCTGAATTTGATGATGCTACTCTCTATATCATCCTCCTGAGAAACTGCAGCGAAAGACTCCGAGATGCATGGGGAATCTCAGACTTGCGCTATACCACCGCAGAATGATTTGCAAGATGGGCGATGGATAAGGAAATCAATCTAAACATGGTTCGAAGCCACTCGAAAAGCACTATCGCATATAGGGTGGTCCAATCATCCAGGAACGTGGATGGGACCTTCAAACCACAAGCAGCTCGTGGAGAAAGTCGAGCATTACCACCAGGCGAGCTAATGGAATTAGACAAGTCAAGAGCAGGACCTGCTTTGAATCTGTTTAAGGAAGAATACGCCAGAAGAATGAACAGGAAACACTACCTGAGATGCGGGAAAGTAGGACATTGGATACGAGAATGCAGAAGCCGACCCGACAGTGGATACCAAGGGACCAGAACTGCGGGAAATAAGGGTTTCCAAAGTCAAAAAAGGAGCAACATTCGCGAAATGATCGCAGAAGATTCACCAGCGGAAAACGACGAGGGTCCCCAGTAAACGGTGGTCTGGGAGACCCAAGATGTGGACCTGGAAAACCCATCAAGATAGCGAACTATTACACGGCACTACACACGCAAAGAGAAGAGGGAGATAGAGATCATGTGATGATCAAAACAAAGATATACAACAAAGAAAAGGAAGAAACAACAATGTATGCAATGCTCGACTCTGGAGCTACCGAAGACTTCATCGACAAAGAAATCTGCGACAAGTACGGCCTCCACACCAAACAAGCAAAGAAAATAAGACTAGTCTACCTAGCGGATGGGAAGCCAAGCGCTATGGGTCCCATAACCCATACGACGACAGTACCTATGGACATTGACAGCCATACAGAAACGGCAACCTTCCAGGTGGCGAATCTTAAAAACCCTGAGATAGTCCTAGGGATGCCATGGTTAAGAAAGCACAATCCGACGATCAATTGGAACTAGAATAAAATGATCTTTACCAGTGAACTATGTGCGACACAATGTCTCAATAGTTCACCGGTAGTTTACTCGACACCGATATGAGAAGCGGAAGAAGAAACTTTGCATGCAAAGTTTATCGAGATATGGCAAGATAAGAAAGTCCGGATATGAAGACTGGACTAAGAGGCAAGAGTGCCTACCAAGGGTTCCAAAGGGGCAGCAGGTGTAACGATCTCTCTCTAGATAGTTAGTGCTTAGCGACGGGGAACGATACTTTTCTTCCTATCTTCTTCTTCCTTTGTCTTACGATAGCTCTAGGCCTATGCCTACGTTACCAATAGTACAAAACCCTTGTCTTCTACCGGGACCGCCTATCGTAAGCTTTCTCTAACTCTTGTTCGTAAGGCGCCTTCCTTGGCGTAACGATAACATTGCAATAAGGATAAAGATCGTAAAGGTATTTTATATTCGTTAAAGTAATAAGTAGGAAAAGTACTTAGAACAAAGCATGAAGAACCTATCCTCCTCGGCCGCATCAGCCTCCTTATATAGTGTTCTTCTGGACTTTAGTCATGTGACCTAAAGTGGTCACATGTGTGAAACTAAATCATAACAAACTAGTCATATGACTAAAGTGGTCAGATGCTCAAAACGCATGACATCGTAATGAGGTCATGTGCGAAACATTAATCATATGATCGAGGCTTACCCGTAAGGCACACTCGTAAGGCATACTTGTCAGGCACATGTCCCATGACTCATACTTGAGCCATGTGCGAAAGTATCACAAATCCCCCACATAACTAATCATATAACCCGAATAGGTCATATGCATGAAACGATAACATACCTGTGACTGATAACCATGTATCACGTGAAAACCCTTTCCTCGCCAAGCCACATTCGTGACAGCAGGACACAACCTGTATGCCAACGAAGAGATCAAGATACCTGCCAACGGACAAGCAATGATAAAGACAGGAATAGCCATTGGACTACCAGAAGGCACCTATGGACGGATAGCACCCCGCAGTGGTCTAGCAGTCAAACATCGACTCATGACCATGGCAGGGGTGATCGACGTCGACTATACAGGAGAAGTCAAAGTGGTCCTAGCCAACCTGGCTCAAGAGGACTACCAAGTCCAAAAGGGCGATCGTATCGCACAGTTGATAATCAAAAAAATCAACAATGAGGATCTACACGAAGTAGATCAACTGGAAGGAACCACAAGAGGAGAAAAGGGATTTGGAAGCACGGACCAAAACCAGCCCGATACAACAACGAAAATCGAGATTAAGGAGATCACATCACAAGCCTTTGGGAGGTACTATCAAAGAGGAGATACAACAGGAATTCTCAAATGGACATACGAAGACGAAAAAGCAGTCCTAACAAAAATCAATATCAGTACTGAGCTAGCAATCCAGGATAAGAAATACCAAAGCAAAAAAGGATAGAAAGTATTGATTCCAAAAGAATACCATCAATTCACGAACCTATTCCAAGAAGAGGAAGCTACAGGGCTACCACCTCGAAGACCAGGAATCGATAACGAAATTCAGCTGGACAAAGACGAAAAAACAGGAAAAACAAAGGAAATTCCCTACAAAAAGTTATACCCACTAGGAGAAGCAGAGCTCGAAGAACTTAGGAAGTATATCGAGCAAAACCTGAAGCGAGGATGGATCAGGGACTCTCTTGCATCAGGGGGATCGCCAATACTATGCGTCAAGAAAAAAGACGGAAAAATGAGACTCTGCGTAGACTACAGAGCTCTCAATTCGGTTACCAAGAAGGATCGATATCCACTACCCTTGATTGGAGAAGCACTGGATAGACTACGGTTAGCAAAATGCTTCACCAAACTTGACATCAAGGATGCATACCACAACATACTCATCAAGGCAGGAGACGAATGGAAGACTACATTCGCCTCAAGATAGGGAATGTTCGAATACTTGGTTATGCCCTTCGGGCTAACCAATGCGCCGGCTTCATTCCAGAAATGGATCAACAGGGTACTCAATAAGTACCTCGACATATGCTGCATCGTATACTTGGACGATGAACTCATATACTCGGAAAACATACGACAACACCAAAAGGACATTAGCAATATCATGGCCGCAATACAAGGATCAGGAATGAAGATCAAATCAACAAAATGCAAATTCCATAAAGAAGAAATGGAATATCTTGGATTCAATTTCAATCGCAGTGGGATCAAAGTCGACCCTGTCAAAACAGCAGCCATATGGGATTGGACAAAACCAAACAACAAAGCAGATGTTCAATGCTTTATGGGATTCTGCAACTTTTATCGAAGGTTCATAGAGGGGTTTAGCAGGCTTGCAAAACCACTCTATAACCTAACGAAAAAAGACAAGAAATGGGAATGGGGAGAAATGGAACAAAAAGAATACGATGCAATACGAACGCATCTAACATCGGCACCCATATTGGTCCATTTCAACCCAAACCAAAGGACAATGATCGAGATGGACGCCTCAAAATATGTATGCTCAGGCATACTATCGCAACAATGCGGCGATGGAAAATGGAGGCCAGTGTCCTATCGATCCAAGATAATGACCCCCGCGGAGTGCAACTACGATGTTGCAAACAAAGAACTATTGGCAATAGTTGAAGCATTAAAAGAATGGAGGAGATACGTTTCAAACAACGACCATCCAGTCCGAGTTCTAACCGACCACAAGAACCTGGTGCCGTTCATGACTACGAAAGAATTGAACGACTGCCAGATAAGATGGATGGAACACCTCAGCAAATACAACTTCAAAATCGAATACCGACCAGGCAAAGAAAGTGGAAAGCCAGATGCTCTTACAAGGATTACAAGCGACAAGCCACAAACGAAAGAAGATGAAAGAATCAAACAAAAAAAACAAACACTATTATCAAAAACCTACTTGGAGGCAATGGAGGTTATCCAATTCACATCAACGGAGGAAAGAGGAAGCGAGAATGCAAACGAGAAAGACAAAACAATTCAGACAATAAGAGAAGCCTTGGAGGAAGGAAAAAAAGGGATGAAAGAAATTGCTCTGGGTTTATGCCAATGGAAGGACGGAAATATGTGGTACGACGGAAAACAATGGGTCCCAGAAGAAGAGGAGATAAGGACAAACATCATATGACAACACCACGATATCTAAACGGCAGGACACGGGGGAACAGCTAAAACCACGGAATTCATCACGAGGTCATTCTATTGGCCAGGACTGCGTGAAGAGGTCAAACGATATGTTAAAAACTGCGACATATGCCAAAGAACGAAAACGGCTAAACACGCACCATATGGATTACTAAAATCAAACGAAATTTCCAAACAACCATGGGAAACAATTACTATGGATTTCATCACCGACCTACCCACGTCGGAAAATTACGATAGCATCCTGGTCATGGTGGATCGTCTGACCAAAATGAGCCATTTCATTCCGGTTAGAAAAGATATTAACACGAGGGATTTTATACAAACCTTCTTCCGAGAGGTCTTCCGACTTTATGGCCTATCCAAGAATATCATCACCGATTGAGGAACACTATTTACATGGAGACTATGGAAAAAGGTAACCGGAGAAATGGGAATACAAAACAGAATGAGCACAGCATTCCACCCACAAATGGATGGACAAACGGAACGGGTAAATGCGATACTCGGACAATACTTAAGGGCTTACGTCAATTATCAACAAGATGATTGGTACAAGCTGCTATCAATGGCCGAATTCGCATACAACAATGGAAAGCAAGAAACGATTGGCACAACACCATTCTTCGCGAATTACGGACAACATCCACAAAGTCAGACCACATATCATACGATTAATGATGTGATACTGGAGAAAATGGATATGGGAAAACTACGCGAAACCTTACAATACGAGATGAGTCAATGACAACAACAGCAAAAAGAACAATACGATAAGCACCGAAGACCAGATCCGAACATACAACCGGGAGATAGGGTATGGCTAATACCACGCAATATTCAGATGACACGACCATCAAAGAAATTAGACTACAAGAAAATCGCACTGTTCAGGATATTGGAAAAAGTGGGCAGCCGAGCTTATAAACTCGACCTTCCCCCCTCAATGCGAATACAGAATACATTCCACATCTCACTCCTCGAATTACACAACGACAATAAGTTTCCTTCACAAACACTTATTCCTCCCCCTCCGATCGAACTCGACAGAGAACCAGAATACGAGCTCGACGAAATAGTCAATTTCCGCTTCTTCCTTGGTCACCTCCAATACCGAGCCAAGTGGACAGGATATTCTCCTGAACACGATAAAACTTGGTACTTCGCACACAACTTCGAAAACGCACAAGATGCCATCTCAACCTTCCACCAGCGATACCCAGGCAAGCTCGGCCCAGGTGACGATCACGTTCAACCAAGACAAAGGAGAGGGAAAGACTCACGCGCCGTTGCAGCAACGCGAGGTCTGGGGCGATAGCCCACACCAAACCACACCAACCAGCCCCGAATACTCATTCATGGTGCCAACCTACGAAGAACTCAAGGAAAGGTAAAGACAAGCACAGCATAACGCCATGTCATAGACGGTATACTATGATAATGGTTGCCAAACACATTTTGGCGACAAAGAAGGCTCGGGATGGTTCCCGAGAAAATGTCGAAAGCGTGGCCCACGCCCAGACCATGTCCTGAAGCATTGGCAACAATGCTTCAGAAAGGGGTGCAGGATGCACAGGTCACAGAAAGTATCTGCAGGATTCTACCCACAGAAGGATGGAAGCAGAAAAGAGTTGGAAGGAGAAGATGCCAGAAAGGCATGGGCCGCGAGGACACGGTCCAAGGAGGGAGGGGCCCAAAACCCCTTGGCAGACATGGAACCGGATGTCAGGAGCCTACACAGGCAGCTCTGGGGACTCCGAGAAAAACTGGGCCAAGCCAAGGCCACAATTTCGGCAAACGACAAAACGATCGCGGAGCTTAGACAGCTGAACGACAATCAGCGGCACACGATCAAGCTGGCAAATCTGACTCTGGAATCGGTAAGAGTCAGATGGAGGATGGCAGACGAAAAGTTCCACAAGCTGAGAAGGACCATGCACTCGGCAGGACGGGAACTATTGAAACTGGCTGAAAAAGCCTGATGGGACTCAGGCTTAGGAAGAGGGGAGCTAATGTCACGAACGTGGCTTAGCGAGGAAAGGGCTTTCACGTGACGCATAGTTATGAGTCACAGGTATGTTATTGTTTCACACATATGACTCATTCGGGTCATATAATTTGTTATGTGTGGAATTGGTGATGCTTTCGCACATGGCTCAAATATGAGTCATGGGACGTACATAGGGCGAGTGTGCCTTGCGAGTGTACCTTGCGAGTATGCCTTGCGGGTAAGCCTTATGCATATGATTTATGTTTCGCACATATGACTCAGTCGAGTCATATGATTGGTTTATTGCGTTATGATTAGTTTATGAGTTTTTCGCACATGACCTCGCTATGAGGTCATGGGGTTTGAACATGTGACCATGTTGGTCACATGATTAGTTTGTTATGATTTTGTTTCGTACATGTGACCACTTTAGGTCACATGACTATGGGCGGAAGAACACTATATAAGGAGGCCGATGTGGCCGAGGAGGATTGGTTCTTCACGCTTTGTTCTAAGTACTTTTCCTACTTATTACTTTAACAAATATAAAACACCTTTACGATTTTTATCTTTACTGCAATGTTATTATTACGCCAAGGAAGGTTCTTCATGAAGACGAGTTAGAGAAAGCTTACGATAGGCATTCCCGATAGAAGATAAAGGTCTTGTACTATCGGTAACGTAGGCAGAGGCCTAGAGCTATCGTAAGACAAAGGAAGAAAGAGACAGAAACGAGAAGTATCATTCCCTGTCACCAAGAACTAACTATGCTGAGAGGGATCGTTACAGGGGCCTTCTCACAACCTTGGAGAATCACCTTCTGAGTGCTCTTTCGAGAATTGCCCTGGAATTCTCAATAGGATTAAGATCAGGTAAGCTGGAAGGCCACGCCAATTTTTTATTTTCTGCTCCATTATGCCATGATGCATTATCAGAAGCTATATAAATAGTTTAAACAGCTCTGCCTATTGCTTCTATCCAGGAGATGAGGTAGGGTTGGTGAATCTTAGTTGCATATTAGTGGGAATTGAGACCAAGTCTGTCTCTTTTGCTGGCCCTTTTCTCCTCAGTCCTCTTCCTTACAAGAATGAGCTCAGTCCTCCCTCCATCTATCATTATAGCATATATATCTATGTTGGTATACTGTGACTTGAAACTAGGGTTTTCCAACTCTTCACCTGGTCTAAGTCTGACCTTTCTTCCCACTAGATTTGGATCATATTCAATTGTGGCTTTATTTACAAAAATCACCTATTTCCAAGCTCTTGTCCAGTTTCTCCTCACTCTAGCACACTCCTTTCTCTTCTCCTTCTGTCCCTTTCTCCAAAAAATCTTTTTTCCTTGGTATCTTGAGCTTAAATCCAGCTTCTTTAGATGTCTTGCTAATAGTATCTTTACCAAGTCCAATATTGGCTCTTTTGAGTAATATCTCTTAGGGTTAAATAAGGCTCAGTCTCAATAATATCAAGAATTACTTACCTTTTGGCATCAGTAATCTTGGTTGGTCTGCCAGATCTGGAGGCATTATGGGTGTTTTCGTCTCTGGATTTTACATTTTTAACTTCTATTGAAACAGTTGACTTGAAGAGGTTCATAAGCTTTAAAATCTTATCATACCCCATATTAGTATGTTTATAGATGGCATAGATTTCCCTTTTCTGGTATTCTCTGAAGGTTTAGGAGTATGGTGGTGCCATGGTAGGAGGTGACATTGTGGTGATTCTTGGTTGCAATGTTGCCAAGCAGGTATACGTAGACTTTTCATATATGACTTTACCTTAGTAGGTCTTACTAGATAGCAAGATGGATGGTTGGTGTTAACTGTATTGTTCCCATTATCTTAGAATATGGGTCTGTTACTATAGGTAGGTAGGAGGCTCTTCTTTGCAGAGAAAAAAAAAAAACTGGCATCTCATACTTACGTTTCTGTCGTACTTGCTTTTACTGAATATGAACAACATGAAATAAGAGGAGAACTGGCTATTAGCAAGTTACTTTCAAGGTAGGATAACTTAGCTTCATAGAAGAGTAACCCATAGTCCAAGGCAGGATAACTCTGGTCCAAAGATAGGGTAACAGCACTCTGAGTTATCCTACCCAGTCGGGTAACTACTGCTCATTACTTGTACCTATGTACTTCTTAGTAAGGCATAGCACATCCAACTAAGGTATCTAACTAACAGTATCTCAGCTCAGTAGACTCTGGTCTACAACCATTCCTACTACTGTAGTCTCTTAATACTGGTATGGGCATAGTAGGTTTGGTAAACTGTAATAGTACTCCGTGGAGTATTGTTACAACCTGTCAATTATCGTATTTTATCCTGAAACGTGATTAGCACTTTACGCACACATTATACAGAAACGAAAAGAACATTATCAAGCCTTCCTCGATAATATTCATCTATACTAAAGCTTCTAGCCTGAATCTTCTCAACACTTACTAGAGTTAGCTTCCACCTATCAGTCTACCTTGTCACAATCTAGTTTGTGACATAAATATTTAATTATTTTACAAGTTGTGGTAGTATTATCTTAGTATTGGTACCGTAACTGGTACTGGTACTTAGTTTGTATCATTTTATGGTAATGCTCTTGATACCAAGTTTGTTTTATGTTTAATTACAGTATTACTTTTGATACTAAGTTTGTTTTATGTTTAACTATGGTATCACTCTTGATACCAAGTTTCTTTTATATTTGACTATAGTATTGCTTTTGATACTGAGACTGTTTTCCTTATTGATATTGTTCATACTAGACATAATCAAATTTGTATATTTCAAGACCACTTGTTTCCACAATAAAATATACTGACTTCAATATATAGTATTCTCAATATAATTGATTGAACAGTTACTTCTTTAGTTTCTCCTGTATACCTTTTTGAAGTCTTTCTTAGTTTAACAGTCCTCACTAATTTCTCTAGTGGAGATAGCCACCTGTTTAACTATTGTACTCAGAGTATTATTAGCACCCTGTGAATACATTACAGCTATTGATATTAATTACAATGTAATCTTATTAATATTAGGCATTCGATACAGAGATTGAGGTAACTTTTACAATAATAGAAACTATAAATATTTACTAATACTACAGCTTTAATATATTGCATTTCTACTTATTACACATTAAATATATAAAATATTTAGGAAATATTTGTATAAGAATATTAATTTTTCACTAAAGTTGATATAAAACTAGATATCAGATGAAATATTTGATCAATTACTTTAAATTATAACAAAAACAGAAAAAAATTAAAAAAATGCTAGACCTTATAGAGAAAAGTCTTGTGATGCAGCATAAGTTTACTGTCTAATTATTTATATAATTACAGTAGTGGTGACTAATTGTTGCAATAAATTTTTTAATTTTCAAATTTTTATCAAGGTTGCTTAGTAAGTATTTCACAAATACTTCTGACAATAGACTCTAGATGTATATGAATTTGTATATTTAAAGACTACCTGTTTCTATAATAGAAGTAACAGATCCTAATAGATAGTATTTCTAACATACATGGTTGAATGGTTACTTGTTTTTGTTTCTCCTGTACACCTCTTTGAAGCCTACCTTTGTTTGATAGAACTCTCTAGTCTCTCCTGTAGAGATAGCTACCTGTTTAACTAATGTACTCAGCTCATAGATTGCATCTTGTAAACATTTTACATTCATACCTTTGTTATACTAACGTAATTTACGGTGAAACAGCTCAGTACGTAGATCCCGCTCGGTCCTTATAGCGCAATTCTGTGCTTGGACCCTGTCTTAATTCCAATTGCTAGGAATACATCCTGATCTCCAAACCCCAATATATACGGAAGGACTTTGAGAAATATTACTGCTAACTCCTAGTGAGATATTTTCTCCCATCTGCAACTGCCCAAGCTGGCTAGAAATAGCCCTAATTGCCCCAAGGTATTCGTTTCCATCACTGCCACTCCTATTATCCACTTCTTTCTCCTCCCAGTCACTATCACCATCTAGAAGTACTGGAGTCAGATGATAGTTCCCAGCTGGTAAGGCAATAGATAACATTTTTTTTTGCTTTGAGGCAGGTTTGGAAATAACAGTACCAGTGGTAGTACTGCTAGTAATAAGGTCAAGAGCTTTCCCTAGCTTCTTGGCCTTGTGAGATGCCTTTAAAGTATCACCCTTTTCACGGTCCTCTTGAAGCTTAAATACCACCTCTGCCGTAACGACAGTGGCCTCTGTAAGTTTCCTCCAGTCATTAGTGTTTATCCTTTTGCTTGCCCCCACCAATTCCTGGTATTGCCGGTGTGCCTCCTCCTTTAGTACATTCTCTGCATAGGTCTCTTGAAACCCTCATTGAGTTCTCCAAGAAGAGACTTTAGTTTTTTAGAACTAGGAGTATTGCGGGTAACAAGAGATATAGCAGTACGAGTTTTCCTACTAACAGCAGGAGGAGTATTAGGAACACGCTAGGAAATAGAGGCCCGGGAAGATTGTAGCAATGTGGCACAATTATCCCATGTCTCACTCTGAATCACTTGTCGAGGATTCAGAGGTACAATCCCGACCGCCTCCTACGCCTAAAGGATATTTTCTTGGGTAAAGTCAAGCTTTCTTGCTGGAAGAAATACACTATATAAATAAATTGGTATTGATATCTTTGTTAAATTTCATTTAATAATCAATGTAGGAGTAGGATTGTAAAAATATTTCAGGGATAGATTGAGGTAGGAGAGGGGAAAGGCTATAACTTACGGAAGAAAGTCACCCTTGGTGAAGTTACCTTGAATGCCTTTACACATCCAAGTATCAAGAGCAGTGCTGTAATAGCGCTGCAAAGGTCCAAAGAGACTGACATCTAAGGGCTAGAGGAGGTGGGTAAAATGTGCCAGGAGGCAAAAGGGAATAATTTTATGGTTTAAACAAAACTCAAAAAATTCCCAATTGAAATGGGAGGTATGGCTATCTAAGATAAGTAACGGATACCTTCCAACAGCCCTAATCATTGTTTAGTTATCTTGATAAGCTATTAGTAGATGATTTAATACATACTTCTTCCAGGTTTCGACTTCAAAAATCTCGCTAAGCCATTGTATAGCCAACTTTTCATTGCTCCACCCCTTCTCTGATACTCCAAAAAGAGCTCGGTCACCCTTTTTTAGCCCCGCATACCAGCCAGAATAGTGATCAGTACCCTTATTAATAATAAAAGATGTAAGTGCCTCTCCATCCCCGGAAATAGTTTCTATAACAGTAACCTAATCGCGTGAACCATCCATCGTGAGCTGTGGGGTATGCCAGCTTCGTACACAAATAACCTTACAACGTAGAGGAACACCTATGAGAAAACCTTTCTCATCCATATTGTAGAAGTTGTCTATGGTAATTTGATAAAATTTAATTAACTATTTTAACTATATATACTATCAGTAACTCTCCTCGCTAGTAGGATAGTTAAAACAGCAGATTCAGGAGGGGCTATACCTTCTGAAAGAAGTCACACAGAACACGTGGATTACTCGCAAATGCCCATTGACAATCTAACAGAGTACTTAGCTTCGAAGCATGCTCCTTGTATCTACCCAGAAATTGGGACAACCAGTGTCTCCCTAGCACTCGGTCTTTAAGTCTCCGCTGAAGCATTGCCTCCGCCATTCCTTTCACCACAGCCAAAGTTGCTGGGTGACCCCACTCATCAACCTTCGCGCGCCACCTCACAATCGCTTTTTCCTCATACTCTGTTAAGGCTTGCAGCCTACTATGCCCCTTCACCCTATCCTCAGCCCCCCTAAGCCTTCCCCGCAAAGTTGAATATGCCACCCCAAATCTCTCTGTACTAGCTCTGATGGAGGGTTTTTTGCTCTTTTTGTAATGTGTAATGGCATCCTGGAGGGTCTTTTCCTTTTTGTCTTTCTTAAGATCAGTATTCCGAGGCATGGTGAGTTTACGGTTTTCAATTATTGGCTGAGATGGCTAATCTATATAGTATTTACCTGAGTGCGGGGTAGTGTCTTAGACACTCTTGGCAGTGAGCAGGATCCAGGTACTGAGCCGGATCACCGTTAATTACGTTACTACCTCCTTGGATATTTCCTTATCCTACTATTACTACTGGACTATTATATCCGTAGCTGTTACTCAATTTATCTTATTTGAATTCTATTACTTGTTTAATTAATTTTATCTTATTGCTTTAAGTTTTCTGCTTTAAGACTTTACTTTATTTTACCTTTTACTACTATGTAGCATTGTTGTATAATTTCCTTAAATAGGATATTGTTATTATATTTCCTAGCAACAATCTTTTGTATTTAAACAACCTACAATCTCTTAAGGGTTTAGTCTCTTAAGCCTTACCGAAACACTCTTCTTATTATACTACAAGTTGAATAATGACTCTATCTTTCCCTCAGCTTTACAATCTACTTAGAAGCATATCTATTGATGCTTTACATCCTATGATAACAGTGTCAGAGAATCTCTTAGGCATTCTCAAGATACTTAGCAATTGGTTACACTAAAATTCTATCTGAGCTACAATTCATAACCAATTTAGACATTTTAGATTAGTTAATTCTCCACACTACCCTCCCGAAAACACCGTAAATAATTCTACAAGATTTGCAATTATCATCATGATACATTTTAATATCTAGAGCCGAAACCACAAGGAATCACTGCTGTATGCATTATTTACAATTGCGTCAACTAGTACGAAAGTAACTCAAATTTTTGTATTGGGCTCCATACAAAAAGGTGTATGTTAACCATCACCGGACACCGAATTGACATTTTCTCTACCCTATTATGATCCCCATATTTTCTATGGACTTGATGATGCTCGGCGGAATTTTGGAGGTTTCTAATAGCCATTGTACTGTGAGAGATGGCAAAGTTGGTGACTTTTGGTGTCAAAAACGCGTCAGAGATATCTCGACCCAGCACTGTACAACTCAACTGCTGGTACCCATTTTAGACAACCTATAAACTAACTTCCTCCCCATATGATACAACAATACCCACCGAGCCCCAGGCTAGAGAGATCTTCCTTCGCTCCTCCTTCACAACCAAAATAGCGCATGATATTCCATACAATTTTCCTACTATGTACCCCACCACTCCCGACAACCCCCATCATCAGTCACCGCCTCACTACGATAGCACTCCACAATCCCACCCTCACCCCCACCCAAGTACAGCAACGCTACCCGCTCCAGAACCAAGCACCCACCCCACGACAAATCCTGAACCCTTAAAAAAGCCATTACCATCCCACCGCACCGCAACCCACCGCATATCTTGTTTTGTCGCCAGAGCGGCAACCAACCCAAGAAATCCAACACAACCAATATCATTCATCAAACGGCGGACGAGACAAGGGCGATGGTTCACAAACACCCCCGCCTCCCGCCCCCAACACCTAGACAAACTCAAACCTACTCACCAGAACTGCCAGTGCCTACGTTTCCCCCCACCACGGCATTATACCGCCCAGAGTCCGGCTCGGGAGGCTTTCTCTGTGGGTCCCGTGCTGCGGTGTTGTTGATCCTTTACCACCATGAACTTGGTGCTGGAATTATATTGGCGTGGGGCATCGTGTGCTTGACATGACCAGTTCTAGCTGGCTCCGAGCCATGATACATACAAATGCCCTAATTTATCGTGTAACATCGAATGATTGGGCCGTGATTCACCATTAGACTTGCCTCTTCCGGTAAAGTTTGCCGGTTCGTTTTTTTGGTCTCGGAAGAGCTGAGTATCATACAAGTAGCTCTCTCCTTATATTCCTCCCCCTTTTCCAGAACAGGGAATTTTCCACTACATATGTCCAGTACTGTTGCACATGGTCCAATTATCCAAGTTTCTACCGTGTATCGTGTGGAGGGTTATTTAGTCCATCAAAATGCCAGCCAATGAGCACATCCCCCAATACAGCATGTGCTACTCATCAATGGTGACTTGTATCATAGCACTAGCGACAAACGGACAATTCCCGGACTTGTGCGCTACATGAAGGCAAGAGCCTAACGACTGTGTCCAACCTCTCTTTCAGTGATTCGAATCCTCTGGCCAACAAGTAATCAATTGCCAACTCATTCTCATAAAATTATGAAAATGATACGCAGCAGATTCACCCATACTAAATAACAAAAATCACAACCCCTCACTCGCTAACTCCAGACAACTGGATTACAAATCACTCGTTCCCGACCGGATAATGCAAGAAAAGCTTCCGTAAAAACTCAGTATTGGAGATCGTGACTTGAAGTTTAGCAATCCAAAACAAAAACGCCTGGAAAGTGAACAGTATTTTTCCAGGCAGGGTATGGTTTGGGGAGGAAGAGCTCTCTAGAACTGGTATTTGTTATTTTGTTAACTTAAGTTACCCATCTAAGCCCACTATGGTTTAGTTTAGCACAGCGATCCAGTTGAGATCCACGATAGTTCATTTAATGAGTTTTTACGGTACACATGAACCCCCTGCGTGCCGTCCCACCAGGCTCCAGGAATTCCCGTCACAAAAGCACAACCCGAGTCCTAGAAAAACATGCATCGAGCGTACAAGGGAGGAAAAAAAGAAGCAAACCGTCATGAAAAAATGAAAAAAATGAAAAAATGAAAAATTGTTAATCCGAGCAACACCCCCGATCCTGTGACACACCATGCATGGAAGTAACCCGTCCACGACACCGATTATAAGAATACCCAGTAAGTTACAGCAAAAGCGAATTGAGTTTAAGAGAGCAAATTAAGGAAAAATGATGGCGGAGTTAGGCTAGGTTGCGGTGAGGGCTCCCACCTTCTCAAATTCGCCGTAATTGCGCTTAATTGCGTCGAGAATGTACTTGTGAGCAGTCAATACAGGGTATTTCCCCAACGGGCCCCGTATTTCTACGTCCTTGTTCGCTTGGTTAAAGTAACTGTGCTCTAACGTCAATCACTGCTTGGGTGAATATGGAGGGTGGGCACTAACGCGATACTGTATCTGGACGTCTGCCGTTCACCCACGCCGGGGCACCTAACCCGGTGATACAAACTCTTGAACCTATCGTCGCTCCAGGCCATCAACATGTCCCCGATGTTGCACACGACCTCACCGGTCCTGGCTTTAACTGGGGTCCAGTGGTCTCCCGTCCCAAAGCTTGTGTGGGCCTCCCTCCCAGGACAAATCTCTAACCCGTCCTCACCAGTCTTTTGGAAGAGCATCGTGAGGCAATCGTAGTCCGTATGGGGCCCCGCACGCCAGTAGCTCGACGGGAATTGGTTTCCGGTGATATCGTGGTAGTGAAGAAGGCGTAAGGTTGACTGAGCATCAGTGCGACTCACGTCGTGAGCTTTTACAAAAAAATCTTCTGGAAATCCTAGGGCGAGGGCAAAAATGCTAAGGATATTCATGGAGAGTGCATGGGTTTTCTCCATGAATGGGGCCACGGTTTGAGCAAATTCGGGGATTGATGGGTCTTGCGGCCAAGTCCGGTCACCGAGACGGTGATATTGAAGTTGGAGGGATTCTTTCTGATCAGGTAGTCCAGTCGACGGGCGAACTTGGGAACAAGTTTCCCAACCGGTATTCTCAGCCTTGATAAATGGTGTTTCCGATTTTTTAGTCACGGGGAGGCTAAAATACCGCTCCCTACTCAGACGAATTAGCAAGGGGTCCCTTGTCTTGAAAAACAGCACAAACGACTTACGATAACGCAAACATCTCCTCTATCTCAGCGACCGAGGGAGACTCCTGATTTTCCAGGATGAAGAAACCATTTTCCTCGGCAGCCCGGACGACCTCCTTCGCGATCTCATCCTTGCGTTCTGCAAAGTTGTGCACCGAGATCTTAGGAACTTTCCTCTCCTTCGTAGCTGTTTCGGCACCGACGCCCATGATGATGTCTGAGATGATTGAGAAGCTTAGAGAGAGGAACTTTTGCTTGCGATGGCTCTGATGTGGGGAGGATGGTCAGTAACCGAGAAAGTTCACTAAATAGCAAACACAGGCCATCCAATTGCGCAGCCATCAATAGAAATAACGACTCGAGAAATGCGGCTTAAATTATACTCCATCGGTTCATGAGAAAACACATGGCTCCCATCATCCAGAAGTGAGCTCCTGCCATCACTCAAGCATCCTTGAATGATCAGAGTGCTTTAGGGTAGCAATTGATTGGGTAGAGGCGGAATATCAGGGTGGGGTGAATGAGGGGATGCTAGCAACTGTGGAGAAGAGTACGAGTAGAGAATACATAAAAAGGGGGCGATGCTATTGGAAGAGGCGCGTCCCCCGCCCCTACAAGCCGTACCACAGCCGAGGAAGGGGAAGGAGCAGGAAGGAAAGAGAGAGGAATGTTCTCGGTGACCCACTGCACTGGGTATCGCGCTTTCGACAAGGATACCGATAACGCCGATTGGGCATATCCCGGAAATCCACATTTCACAACGCCCACCACCACCACACATCTCCCCCCCTCTCCGCCTCCACAATCCGCAGTAGCCACAACTCGGGGAACACTAAATCCAGCACAACGATCACCCCTATCCCCCCGCCCCTCCCCCCCCTTCTGCATCGCAATGCGGTGATTGACCCTTCCCTCGTTTACAACAGGCCCACATCCACACACATGCATTTAGTCTTCGTAAGGCAAACATGAACTAGGCGCGGGCATCTTCCCGTATCCGAAAAGAAAAGAAGCGAAATAGACACGCGACGTGAGCAAAAGAGCCTGAACTTACCGGTAATCAATTCCCAGGTGTGCAGAAAAAACCACGGGGTGGAGGCTATTTGACCGTTTATGCGATGAGTTGGGGAGAACACTGCGAAGCCCAGGCCATAGACTGTAGCACGGGTAGTGGTAGAGGGTGGTGATATATAACGAAAACCCGACCTAGCGGCAGGACCTGGGTGGTAGGATCAGTCCCGCGCAGCTGTTGTATCGATCACTGATTCGATCACCGGCAATTTTGTGCTTGGAAACCCCGGCAATATGCGGATTATCTCTCCTCTTGGTTTGGACTTCGACTTTCCGGGAAAAGAAGCGGCGGCCAGCCTGGGAGCCGGTGGCTGTTCGGGAGGGGGTTGATTACTGCAGGCAAGTGTAAAAGTATCGAGTAGGAGTACTGGATAATGTGTGCATCTAGGGTTTGCTGATGGGGGGGGGTATTGAGGTAGTAGAAGCGAGGGTAAGAGTAAATTTACGTTACTGGCGGGGATATATTGTGCGTGGACAAAATTAACCGCGATTCAACAGAGGAAACTATTCCGCGATGACAACCACACTCACCCACCAATCCACTATCATGAAAACCAAAAAAAAAAAAAAAAATTAAAAGATGTAAATACATAGTAGAAATTAATATTTGGTATACTATCCATCAGCCTTAATAATTGCCTCTATTCTATCCACCATTGATCCAGCTAAAGTATCAAAAACCTTTGGGTCAAGAAGTTTCCAACAATGAGTGATGGCCTCTACTATTGCCTTCTTGACCACATTGACATCACCCTTCATAAGATATAGCTCAGGGTAGTGCTTGTAAAGGTTACCTTTCACCAGAGACCAAATATTTTCAATTGGATTGAGATCTGGTGAATAGGCAGGAATTTCCATCAGTGTAATTCCCTGCCCTCTGAGCCATCTCCTAAAAGACAAGTGAGTCTTAGCATTGTCAATAATAAAAAATACCTCTTCTTCTCCAGCCTTTTCTCTGATATTCTCCCATATCCCTAGAAAGTCATAATGATCATAAACATCAATAATTGACTTCCCAGTAACTCTACCCCTAGCAGAAGAATGATCAGGAAAAACAGGCAAAAAAAGACCATGAGTTTGACTATAAAAGCAACCAGTCATCATCTGGCTAATCCCTCTCTCCCCTCTCCTAGCCTTAGGTTCAACACAATCCTTATTTTATTTCTCATATGGGTATCTGAAAACCCATTTTCTCCTCTTTCCTCCTCTCCTTTCCACAGCTACCTCATCCCCCCATATTGTCCTCCTTCTCCACATCTCCTTTGTCCAATGCCTATGAGCTAATGCCTATTCCAAGCTCTCTTGAGCTAGATCTTCATCCAAATGAACTCTCTCTTATGCTACCTACTTTCTAAGATGCTTTTATTCAAGTGTTCTCCTTACTGTCCTACTAGAAATATTGAGAGCAACTTGCTCAGCAATGTCAGAATAGGTAGTATGGCGATTTTTAAGAGCTTCCTCCACTATAGCAGAATCCTGTGACTTGGTAGTTTTAGGATGTCTTCCTCTACCCTTATTCTCCTTGCCCTCTTGATGTCTCTTTGCAATTGTGTCTCTGACAGTAGTATAGGGGATATTAAGGTAGTGGGAAATTTGCTAATATCTCATCTGAGGCTCATGTAACCCAAGAATCCTCCCCCTGGTAAACTCAGAGAGATGTGTGGAGAGAATAGGTTTTTTGGCATGACTATGAAGAATAGGAGGCATAGTTTATTGAAAAAAAGAATTGAGCAGAATGGTTTCTTCTTGGTTGACTTAGAGCAATTCTTTTAGGTACTGTTGAGAGTGCAGAGTGATAAAGAGAAGTGGGTTGCCACCGATTGTTGAATCGCGGTTACTTTTGTCAACGCACAATATATCACTTTACGTTGAAATCGGAGGGCGTTCCCACCCCTCCTCGGCTGCTTTCCTCCTTCCCACCCCCCCCCCTCCCTCCATCTTCCCCCTTCCACACATAAGCGCACCCGCAACCTTCTTGTATCACATCCTCGCTGGAAAAAAGGTAGTACCCGATGCCAAATGTAACGGGATGAGGGATGTTATTCCTGCGACACAGACAAAAAAGGGCCTGCGATCACAGTAGAATTTTTTTCCGCTACCATCACCTAAGGATGCATAATGATGCAGGCTACATAGGCATCCTAGGCACTACTGTATGCACCACCAATCGCGCCAACCTAGGCGCTCTCTCCTGCTAGACCCAGCTATCGTCGGTAAGAAAGCTACGATGGGCAAGACCCATGCTAACCCCAACAACTCCACACCACTCACTACAAATAATAATAATAATAATAACAATAAGAATAAAGTCCGCCCTCCCGCACTCGGAGAAAGCCGCGTCCCAGCCCATTGAGCCGGAAGCGACCAAGCAGGCCCTAGGCGAGTTTTCCTCGTTCGGCCTTCCCCGTGCTCCCGGGCATTCTAAGATGGAGTGTCGCTAGCTGCACTTTGCTCAGACTTTTGTCGTCGCCAGAGTTAATTTACTGTTTCTCCAAACAGCATGACTAGCATCCGCTAGCAGCGTGACTCCACGGATGCGTAGTTTTGGCTTTATTTTCCGCCTACTCTCTCCCGAATGGAAGCGAGGGATTCAAAGGGTCGAGGGTCCCACCTGCAATCGAGGCAAGACTCCACCGGTACCGGGATCGTTGGCAATCAAATTGAATTACTCGTGTACTCGAGTAATTGACCAAGACCCAACCCGTCACCTCCAGCCTTTCTTTGACTGCAGCGCAATGATGGTGGTAAGCTGGATTATGGTCAGCCAAGCCATGTTACCTGTACGGTACTCGTACTCGTAGCAGCTTTGGATCAGAGACATGATCGGGGCGGGCTTATCCACATGGCCACGTTGTCGAGAATAATGATAGCTCGTAAGTTATGTGCAAGTGAACAATTCGCACCGTGTCAACTTCAGGCTTACCCCTCCTCCTCCCCCCTCACTCCCCATCGGGCTTTCCCTCCATGGAGATATATTTTCCACGGGCATAACCGAGCTCCCAAATTCCGTGGAAACTCGACGTTGCCCTCGGGGAAAAAAAAATAGCCTCATATCGGCCAAGTGCGGTCAAAATCCCCCCCCCCCGATCCCAGTACGATGGTCGGCGCATGAGGTCCCTGCGTGTAGCACAGAGAGCACTCCTCGCGGCACAGCCGGTTGCTCTTTGGTTTCTTTGAAATGGCAAGGGTTCCACTGGCTCCACTGCACAACATACTGTCTGATACGTCGAATACCGGTATCAACTGTTTGTCCCAGACCACGAGAGCCAGTACCCGAAAACAAGGGGGGTCCACTTTGAACGGGTGCTCAGACACGCACTGATGCTCTGCCATACTCGAGCACCGGTAAATTTCTCTCATCCCTGTTTTCGGGTACTCGTGACCCGGGACGAAGTACTTGTACCTCATTACAAGTACTGGTGCTTGCGCCTATACTCAAGTACCGTACTTGTACCGTACACTGCTCGAGTACATTACCAGTACCACACAGGAGCACGCACATCCAAGGAACCAGGCATACCGGTACCACAATGGAACTTTCGAAATTGGCCCTGCAGAGCGATCCTATACCACCCCACTCATAGTTCTCTGATCCCGCGCACAATTCATCGGCCTCATACCAGTACCGGTACTGTACTCCAAAACATTACCAACGGCCAGCCATAATTCTAACCCGCTCGTGATAAACATACGGTACTTATATGCCAACCCCTTTTACAGTGCTCTCTCCAAAGGTGAGAGTATTGGGCTCCCGGTTGTATTGGAGACCCGTTGACTTACACTAACAGGCCGCCATTCATGACTGCAACACGCCTAACCTAATTTAGCTCGGTTAAATTAGGCTCGGAGGTGGAGTGCCGGCAACTTGAAAGCTGTAACTCAGAGTGTCCACGAGTACTGTACTCGTACAGTAGATGGCTGATGCACTCAAGGAGGAAGGTTGCTACTCCAAAAAAAATTCATGTTTGAACGCCGCCTCAAATCCACACTCAAGCAGCGGGGGGGGGGTGCCCAGCAGCAGCCGAATTCCTTGGCACGAGGTCTTCCTACCTGGCACTCCCACGAACTCAGCGCCCATGTCCTCGAGAATAGACAGCACTCTGGAGGCCTCGGCGGGATCTGGTGTGATGCCACGTAGCCATGAAAACTGCCTCCTATGACTCCAAAATAAATTAGTCTCTCTACTAGTGCTGTACATTAAACGGCACATTTGCAAAATGGAAGTGCCCGAACATGATTTTTGGTACGCCAAGTGTTACCCGGACAAGAGAGGAAGCATCAGGGACAAAGAAATAAGCGAGGCCAACGCCCCCTGTGGGAAGGCATGGTAGGAATCACAGGCCATTTACGGCAAGGTGTCGGTTCGCAGCAGTTAAGCAAAAGTGACTGCGCTGCGCTAGACATTTTTAGAAGCGTCCAGAATCAGGTAGGGGGAAAGAATTGGGATTCAATTGTACAGTACTCGGACTAGTGCTTGTAGGAACTGCTGTGACTGAGGCCCATGGAATGGACATGAGACTCATGTTCAGGAGACTGCCCAGTCGCCAAGGGAATTTTTCCCCATTTCCCTTCACATCTTATCTGAAGATATTAATAACTGTACGGTACACTCTCAAGTATCTCGGTATGCTGAACTCTCTCAGTTCCCATTATGAGTCCAACCGGCAACACACCAGTTTCCCCCAGTTTCCAAACAGATATACCGTGTGATACCCACGGGTGGCCACTGGTTGTATAGATTTCAGAGCACCCAATAACTGATTCTCTCGAAAATGAGGGGGGGAACAGGTTCCAAAAGACTCTGACCCTTTTGCTCCGTTATGCAGCTAAGCCTATTGATTGTGAAGGGAAGAAATTCCACGAACGCCCCCCGCAATCCCCTATTTGCTAGAAGGGGTATCTTGGTAGTTTGTCCAATAGGGCGGTGTTCACGGATTAACTCCCCTCTACACTACAGCAGTACAACAAGTCCACATGAAAATGGTGATTTCCTGTGATCACTGGGCGTTGTCATACCAGCCCGATACGTCTCGGGGGAATCATGGCGCCTGAGTAACATCCGGTTAGACTTTCCAGATCTGCTGCCCTGAGCTACTTTTAAGTGCCGTTATCATTGCTGATCCTGTACTGTATTGTATCAGTATCCTACCGTCTCCGAAAACTCCTAGAATTAGCCGGGCAAGCAATTGAATCCTGACATATTTTCTTACGCTATCCTGATCAATAGCTGCTCTGTTAGCTAATGATTTATCACCCCTATTATGGTATTGGACACATTGCACGAGGTGATCTTCAGAAAGAGAAACCTTTCGTATACTGATAGTCAATACCAATCTCCTCACTTGATGCTTAGCCGAAGGAAATGGGTCCCAGCGGAATTTCTTGATCTCGTAGCCAGCGGATTGCTGCGATCGATTAACAAATTACAATCACGGCGAACGTTTTGCTTTAGCTAAAGCTCCTTCATAAATTGAGCCTACCGGGGACCGGCAATTTTCCCTCGTGTTAGGTGTTGGAGGTTCCCCTGCTCTCCAAAGGGTAACTTACTGCCCCCACTCTGCAATTTCGATGCGTCAAGGCAGATTGCTTGCGTCCTCGAGGAATTGACATGCGCTCGAGCGGTGAAATGGCAATGCATCCATATATTAGTTTGGATGAAAGCACGCGGAATCGGTCGGATAAGGCCGGAGGTATGGAGTATCCCATACAGTACGCCACCTGCGTTCAGCAATAGCACTAGGCTACAGTGAAAACCCAAAATCCGGTAAATTGAAATTTCAACGTTGCGACAAATATCGGGTGCACCGAGATATCCGGGTGGTGACCGACGGGTCGGAACTCTCTTTTCTCCGCCATAACTGAGGTTTTGAGGTTTTGACATGAACAAGATTGACTTCCTTCCTCTAAAGGTATGCGTCGGCTGCTCTAACCAAGTGAGAGTCAAGATAACAGACAGGTGAGGAGGTGTGTCAGTCAATAGCTTGAATTTAGCAGACAATCTTATATTACTAGATGCGGTAACAATATCTCCATCCATAACTTATCAATTGTCATAATACCAGACATCACAAAATCAGGGGACCTCGCTGTCCAAAGTTAGGTGGTGGGTCGCTCCGCACACTATCAGTTTGGGAAATTTTACGACTGCATATCAGGAGTAATACTTAATGATCCACACCACCTTAGAATACGACTGCTTAGCCAACCCCGAGACCCTGTCCCCCTTGACGCTTACCCGTACTCTGTGGGGGTGCTCAGAAACCGGCAGGCCCTAGGGTAAGCCTGTTCGTGCTGCATGTTGACTGGTATCTAATTCCTGGAAATACTTGTCTCTGGCTGGTGTTGTTGGAAAGCCATGCGGATACGGATGCCGGATAGACGTTCCGGTCCAGAGATATCATAAGGTAATTGCACACATATTTCCTCCCGGCTCCACCTGCGCACTGTGCTAAGAAGACCAGGCTATGATGTGCTCGTAATTGCGAGTAGTGGTCGCTTGAGAATCCAGCTGGCATCCCCACCGCCAATGCCCATTCTAAACGTGAGTAAGTAATCCTTGAAGCGATGGGAGCAGGTGCGATTGAGACGGTTGGCGAGTGATATCATGTGAAGGTGACTTGGCAGTGGTCTTGCAAGAGGTAACTGAAGCGCCCCGGTTTTTGGTCTGTGGGGTTGTGTCACAGTTGGGGTGAGATTTCTTTTTTTCCCACTTTTTTCTTTTTTCTCGTGCCATGCGTGAACTGAATCAAGTGATATCGGCACTGGTTGCAGCTCCTATCCCGAGCTCTGTTATGGTATGGAAATGAATAATGAATTGTGCTTCCTGCACAATCGCCCCGCCGTCATGGGTCTCTGTATCATTTTTGCACTAGTGTTAGTGCTGTTGAAGGTGTGAAAATTGGCACCGTGGTGAAATATTCCAGTGAAGGTTGTTTGTGCAAATAATTTTTTAACGCTACGGTAATCGACTTCTATTTAGAATTGCGGAAGCTGTGTAGTTCTGTGTAATAGTTAGGAAAATAGAAAAAAGGGAATGGAAACAAACTGTTTTTTTTAGGCTGACTGGCATAATTCGAATAAATCTGCCTTCAGCCACCAGTTTTCACCCCGCTTTAGGGTTATGGTGGTGTGGGAGGTATGGCAGAACATTGCCGGGTCCGTGTTGGCCCATAACCCCTACCTGTACACCTACCATAGATTTAGTATCGTGCTTGGACGACGGGGAGGGGTTGTTTCGCTGCAAGTGCCCAGCATCAAAAGGCGACATCGAAACCCCCTGGCTGTAGTTTCTTAACTGGCTAGACGTTCATGCTCTTCTTTCTAGTGCATTTTAATTATTTTCTTTTTCGTGGAAAATAAAAGGAAAGAGGAAAAAAACTTGTTAAAAAAGATAAGGAGGAGATTTCTTGGTTCCTGCTCGCTGCACTGCCTTTGCCTGAAAAAAACAAAATATATCTATATCATCTGTATCAATGCGTATACCCCATGATGGCACAATACGGTATTTCTCCTGGAAAAATGTCCAGGGCCTGAGAAGATATTGTGGCCCCAAACAAGGCTGATCCACCTGGCCTAGGACACTGGTTCGAGAAAAAAAGACACAATCCTGCTGTGCTCGAGCAAAGCAGAATACACCATGATCCGGGGCAAGATCGCTACCCACGAGCACGAGTGCCGGACAATTCATAGAGGTAGGCGGATTGGGGATTTGGTATATAACCTATTTCTAATTATTCCCCCAAGAAGTCAGCACCTGTCAGAACCGACAGCCCTTGAGTCCCATAGATACGGCTTCCGACGCCGGCCTACACCTCAGGAGCTTACTTTCCGGCCGTTATCAGTTTTACCCCAATGGAAACGTTCTAAATGCCGTCCCGAAGTACCTAGAGCCGAGAACCTAGCGGCCCCTCTTCAGGTCTAGGTCGCCTGAGCTCCTATGAATCTTATCGGCGCGATAGTTACTTCTATGCATCTCTTGATCCACCAATACCTACTTCAATCAAAACCAATAAAGGCTTAGAATCAAACCAGCCCCTTGCGTCATGGAATCTTCGCTAAACGGCTTTGGGGGACAAAACAACATGGCTCGCTTGCCATACCACGTTGAACCGGGGGGGGGCTCGGGTAGCTGTGAATGACCCTCGGAAGATTGTGTTCATCGCGGGGCTTTTGGGAAAGATAAACAATCGACGGTTCCAGGAATTTCTCTGAAGATCAGAAGTTCAGGTCGGTGATTAGAGCCGGCAGTGGCAATGCTATGCGGCAGCGGTGGTGATGGTAGAATTCAGGATCCGGGGGTTGGCTTATGAAAGAGGCACCAGGTTGCAGGTTGGTGGCAAGTTAACCCTTGTTTGTGTTGAGGTATGATACGTTGTACTGTACGAATCGTACTTGTGCTCCAGGTCCAATGAGGTTGTTGGTGTCATGGCGGGGGTGGCAGATGCGAGTAAGTTACTGAGATATTGTGAGCCAGTCAAACTACAGGCACGATATCTTCTCCATTCGAGATTTGCTTCAAACTAAACCAGGGCACCATCTGACGGAGGGCCACATAGTAACTAAAGATATTGAATCACTTGGTCATACAAGCTCCCAATCAACTGTTTGGTTGTCGGACATGAACGTTTACACGGATTGCCGAGTGATTATTGGTGATAGAAGTTTGGTAAACAGCTCAAGAAGCCCCCGGAGGGCGAAGAGCTTCTACAATACTCCCAAATAGGATACCACTAGAGATAGGGAGAGTTCAAAAGTATCTCGTTAGAACCTTGGAGTGGATCGGGCACCAGGTACTGCTTAAAAAGAATCGTGGGCGGCGCCCACGTGTGAATACTCCATGGGTGGGTGGATGGTTGGTGGATCTGAAAATGGGGGGGGGGTTTAATATGGAAATCCCTCTCTGGTATTACGGCTCCATCAGAGCTATTGCACCTCGACCGTTTCTCAAGATATAATACAGCCAATTGCCGTAACACGATGCCGCTTGTACAGTACACGATCATCCCCTCCCATTACTACGAAGCCATTGCAATAATGTTCGCCATGTTTTGCTACCCCATTTCGATAGCATGGTCTTTGCAGGGGCCAAAACAGTCAACCGTGTTGATAAATTCCTAAAGCTCCATTCTGCCATTCTGCCGCGAGTCCAACCCTCCTGATGACGTCATCCGTCGGATTTTCCCATCTTTACCCGCCCCGCTTCTGACTTCCCCCCGCAACGTTTCCGCTGTGCTAGAAATTCCCCCACAGTCCGCTGCTTCTATCAAGGCATAAACAATAGCTTTCTCCGCCGGCACCCAGAACACAAAAGATTTTATCGCTTCCATTAAACCCACAGAGTCCTGAGACCAGGGGGACAGGTGCCATGTCTTCTATCGTAAGGATTCAGCAGTTGCCTTTCCTTTTTGTGCGATGAGTGGGGTATGTTAATAACTGGATAGGAGACCTATCAGAACCTCCCACCCGTAACCGATATTCTCTTCAAGCAGAAAAAGGCCAAAGGACTGAGCTTTGAAAAACTCGGTGAACTCCTGGGGCGCGATGAGGTTGCTGTTGCTGCCATCTTTTATGGCCAAGCTCATGCCTCTCTTGATGACATCAAGAAACTCGCCGAAGCGTTGGAATTGAACGAGGTGGTGGTCGCGAATGATTTGGAAGGATTTCCTGATCGGGGGAGAACACTGGACATGCCTCGTATGCGCAGAAACATTCACGCGGGCCACGTTTTAAGGCTAATGGAAAATTTGATGTCTAGCGAGAGAGCCATTGATCTACCGTCTCTACGAAATTGTTCAAAACTACGGGTTGGCATACAAGGCGATTTTGAACGAGAAGTTTGGTGACGGGATTATGAGCGCTATCGCCTTCACTACAAAGGTGGAGAAGGAAACTGATGACAAGGGAGTCGATTGGGCAGTCATTACCCTAAGGGGTAAATGGTATGGCTTTTCCTAGTTGGGCTGTGATGATTATTGATCATGTCTTAGGCTACCATATTCTCGATTCTGAGTATGATAATTATGTGGATATCATTGAGGAACCGGGAAATTTCACTGATATCTAGGGCATTTTGGATAGGGTAACTCCATCGCAAATAATGAATTTAGGATTGGGGAGGAATCATGAGATAAAATATGATGAATGGTCATGGATCACATTTACTTTCCAGCCCGTTGCTGTACCCGTATATCTCGATTAAGGTATCTATCCAGGCTATTGTAAGCCATTGATATCTAAACTGCATACTGAAATAGAAAGACTCGCCCGAGGTGACCGCTTTAATCTGGCCATTGGAACCTCTTCGCTATCCTGTGGTATCTCAATAGAACGAGTGAATCCCTCACCCCCCACCTGCATGTATCGTACGGCCCAGGGACTGAGTGACACCTAGGATACACTATTGCCAGAAAGGAACATCGCATAGTGCGAGTTGCGGGTCTCGCTCAGAGTTGGTTGGCGGTCACGCTTGGCGCTTCGGAAAACCTCTCCTGGCACTTTTTCCCGCGGTTTTTCAAAGTACTGTGTAATATAGACTAGTTACATGGATTACCTTAGCGGGGAAGCCAGACAAACTATTGTCTCCGGATCCTCCGGTCCTGTGAGCTAGAAACTCCGAGTTTTCTTTAACTTGTCCTCGATCACAATCTCTGGAAAGTTTTCTCTCTTGCTTCCTTGAAAACCACGGTAGTACTCTAGGTTACGAAACAGGTCCGGGACATGAACACCTGGCATGCATCAGTATTCCTATGACACGATACATTTCAGAAACGACAAAACCCCCATCCCGAGATTTACTTAGACAAGTCGCATTTCCGGTGATGAAGGAGCTCCCAAACCCTGCCGACACGGGGCACCATCACTCATATGTAGGTACCAATAACTATTGGTCCTGGGATAACGCAGATGTTTGCCGGGCATGCCTCCTCATTCAAGCATCGCCTAGAGAGGAGTATGCCTACTTCCTCAGAAGAATTTTCCTACGGATGTAGCGCTTAAGGGACATTCCGAGCCCTAAGACTGACATCCAGGGGAAAGAAGGAACATTATAGGGAATCCTTGGCTATATCAGCCTAAGGTAGATCCTCCCGTTTCAATTAGCAAATCCTAGAGCCTCCTTCCAAAGCTCTCGGTATCCCACAAAGAGGGGTCTGCATCCGTTATGGTACTGTACTCGTAGCAGGCAAGATGTGTCCGATAACAGGGGTTCGCAAAATATATGGCGAAAAATCCGTGCGTATGTGAGCGCCCATACAAGCTCACCATCCTTGTTATCAAATACTTATTTCCATTCCTTCTCCTAATCGGAATGCGGCCCTAGATTGCCCTGAAAAATGACCCAGGGGGTCTGGGAGATACCCGGAGACTCAGACACACCGATATCCAATTACGGTATCGCGAATCTATGTAGCTGTTGAGTTGATTGCTTGATTGGTGAGGAACATTTGACTAACCAGGCTCTCAGCAGACAGGGGATTGCCCGGCCACACTTGGCCGACAGCGGGATTAGGCTTCTTCGGAAACACTCCCTCTGGGAATATATTCTACCGCGGGGAGCTGCTTCAGGACCAGCAGGATTACGGCCAGTTGATGGTGGAGCCTACCGGCACCCAAGCACAATCCAGCACCTTTCGATCGAACTCGTGGAATACACATACAGCCAAGGTTATTGTGCTGTCCCTTTATACAAGGGATACTATTTCAGTGCGCTCCAGGAAAACGAGTACCGGTAGGTCTGCTTGACTACCGTGTACAGTACTGTACTGTACTCGTAATTTTCTGACGTCCGTGAACGCAACCGCTACTGCAAATAGGCAAAAAATCTCCCGGAGCCCTAAGATTTTGGTGGCACGCTGGACAAACATCAGAAAAATTAGGAGTGTTCGAGTGCACCATCCTTTCGTAGGTTGCAGATAGTGCATGCAAGTTTCAGCACCAAATTTCAGCCATAATCGAGTGTTCGAGTACCGCGGCCGCTGGCGCACAATGGGGCACTAAAACACTGCACGACACTCGTAGAAGGCAAAAAGTATTCGATAGCAGGGGTAGCGGGCTTGTATGAGTGTTCAGATATACCGGTAATACTCACGGCTCATTCGCCATGCTCGAGTATATTTTGCGAAACCACCGTTATCAAGTACCAGCACTTCTTGCCTGCCACGAGTACACCAGGAAGTTACCGGCTGTCAGCTGCAGTCCCACCGCGAGTGCGGACAGGGATACCTTGAAAAGAAAAGCAAAGCAAAGATAACCACGGTGTCGTAGTTTTCTGACGTTTGTGAACACGGCGGTTATTGCATACAGCCAAAAGTTGGCCAGAGCCTCAGAGTATTGGTGGAATGCAATAGCAGTCCGTTTCACAAACGTCACGACATTACGAGTATC
Organism: Tuber melanosporum; assembly: GCF_000151645.1. Lineage (NCBI taxonomy): Eukaryota > Fungi > Ascomycota > Pezizomycetes > Pezizales > Tuberaceae > Tuber > Tuber melanosporum. The sequence continues at coordinate 864,900 of NW_003298864.1, read as the reverse complement.
TGCACATTCATTACTCGTACTCGTACTGGCATCACGGTCATGCGGGGCACACATTCTGTCAGCCATCTCTACTCGAGTGCCGGGCTTTGTGCCTTGTGCCTAACGGCCAATGTCCTCGAGTAGAAGTGAGCTCCACAAGAATGAGTTGGGTGTGGGGACCTGGGGCTAATACCGATACGAGTACTCTGCGGTACTGTGAGAGGCTGCTCCGGTAAGATATGGAGAGAAGCCTTCCTCTTTCTATTCCATCCTCGCGTCTATCTAATCCTACAGGATCATCCTCATCATCAACGCATCCCTTTCCCAATTCCTCGATACTTCAGTGTATCCATCCGCACAAACCACACAACAACGCCAACCCGCCATCAGCAGCCTACAGTATTAAGTCCCAGTGGCAAGCCAACCCCAATCCGCCAAACCAAAAGTACCGTACTAGTATCATACATCTGAAAAGTACCATCCATGCAACCAATAACAAAATAGTATCATTACTTCACCGAGCAGCAGACACTAGAATGGTATGAAGGTGATTACTCGCAATTGAGCGACGCTTATGAACAACACGACCACTGTTGCATGACACCAAGATCTGAGCAAAAAAAAAGACGAATTTTGGTGGTATGGGATGGCAGCTGTGTTCGTAAACGTCATTCAATTGCGAGTACTGCTTGATCCAGACATAATGCCGCAGTGCCGGTCCGAGATTTGTCTAAGGCACAGAGGACAAATTTCGCTTGTTCCTCAAGGGTTTCTAAAGTCAAAATAGCAGCAAGAGAACTAACATGATTCGGGCACAACACCTTACACCCCGTGGTGTGGGTTGGCCTTGCCAAGAGCTAGAGGACGACCTCGTTGTCTAATGAAATACCGGTACTCTATCCCCTCGGCCGCTGAGACATTCAGTCCAGTTTTAAATGTTGAATACTAGCCTAGTTGAGCAATCACTTTGCCAATTATTGAACCTCATCGCAACTCTCAGGTTCTCGGTTAGGGAGCAGTACCTATCACATATCTCTACCTAGACCAATCTTTCTTTCTCAAGATGCCTCTGAAGAGAAGAGTACTAGGAATGCTAGATGCCAATCTAAGTTTTCAACAAAATAAGCGGGTGAGGATTCAGAATGAGAATCTGCCCATGCCTCACAGCTCAGAATATCGTAACAGGCAACTACCTGAACCATGTCAACCAAGTGCATCTATCAATATACTAACCTCCACTGTTCTTTTAAAAAATTGAAAATTACTGACCAGAGGGAGCAGAAGACAAGCTAGCATAATACTGTAACTCATGTAGATCATTCCCTTCATCTACCAACCTTCCTGATCCCGCTTGTCCATTCCAGAAACCCATTCTACCATTGACCGGCTCATATCCCCCCCAGACACTAGCACATGACAGCCAAGTAGATGAGAAGAGGTGGAAGAAGAACCGTGTTCCTGCTGCTACCCTACCTGGAATACCTGATTTTCTTCCTTTTCAGGTACTATTTAAATGGCATCAAGCCCAGGGAAGTCGGAAAATATCTCTATACTATTTTGAGAAGCTTTCAGAGTTAGTAGAAGCAGAAATAACATTCAAGATGAAAAGGTTTACTGACAGATTTAATTGTAAAATAAGTCCTCTTATCAGATGATTTACATAGAGATCCAACTCCTTATGTTTTATTCTCCCTCTTCTGGGATGATGAAGTATTCAACCAGTTAGCACAGAATACCAATTTATATGCAGAAAAGCACCGGAGTTTAAATCTAAATAAAGTCTCCAGACAAAGCCAGACTACAGGAACAGAAAAGACTTTACGCCCTTAGAGAAATACGACTGCCAAGGTGTTGAAAGTGTGGATTGGAATAACTATCACGATAGGATTGCATAAGGAGTCTGCCCTTAGCTTGTATTGGTTCAAGAGAGGAAGAAATGGATGGCGGAAAATCTTGAGAAAATCTATGTAAAAGTATCGGTGGTTGACAGCATCCTATCAGTACTGAGTACAGTCATGTCCGTAAAGTCTTTATACCCTGGTGCGGCAATGATATTATCCTCCATCTCCACAACAACCACCTCTACCATGACCCCTCCACATACCAGAAGAGCTAGAGAAGATCAAAATAAGGAAATTTATGCCCTGTATAAAAATACTAATATGGAGTATAATAAAATTTCTAAGGTTATGGGTATCTCTAAGGCAACTGTTCAATCAGTAGTTAAAAGAACTGAATCAAGAGATGGAAATACCCATGATGCCCCCAGATCTGGAAGACCAACAGCAATTACTCCTCAAAAAAGAAAGATAGTGGAGTCCATTATCGATGCCAAGCCTCATTTAGCGTTATACGACATTACCAAAAAAGCGAATATTGGTCTGGGAAAGACATCTGTGGATAAGATCATAGCAGAAGCTGGTTTTAAGCTTCTGATACCTAGAAATAAACCTTTTTGGAGGAAAGGACAGAAGGAAAAGAGAAAGGAGTTTGCTAGGAGAAGGAGGAATTGGAGGGGTGCATGGAATTGGGTTGTTTTTGTGGATGAAGCCACCATTATCTATAATCCAAATCATACTGGCAGGAAGGTCAGAGTTAAACCTGGTGAAGAGCTGGAAGAAAAAAACTTGAAGCCTAGCTTTAAGTCAAAGAGGACTAGTATTGGGGTCTATGCTGCAATCATGAAGGGTGGTAGAACTGAGTTAATTCTTGTGAGGAAGAGGGGGGAGGAAGAAAGGACCAGCAAAAGAGACAGACTTGGCCTCAATTCCCACCAATATGCAACTGAAATCCACTAGCCATACCTCATCCCTTTTATAGAAGATCTGAATAAACCTTCTGACAACATCTACCTAGCAGCAGACAATGCCTCCTGGCATGGTGGTAAGGAAAACAGAAAATTGTAGTCAGACTGTGGTTATCAAAAATTGCCTTGGCTACCCAACTTACCAGATCTCAATCCTATTGAGAACACTTGGGCTCTGCTTAAAAAAGCCCTGAGAAATCGATTCTCCAGGTTGGATAGGAGGCCTCACAGTGCTGCTGAATTATTTCAGGCAGCAAAGGAGGAATGAGATTTAATTTTCCAAGAGAAGTTGGATGGGTGGATAGATAGGATGCCTGAGAGAATACAGGCTGTCCTAGATGCAGATGGTAGTCATACAAAGTGGTAATAATATTTTCTTAAGGCTTATTAGTTCTATTCATATACTTTTCTTAATTGAGTTGTTTGAATTTTTTTTCAATTTTCCATGGAGAGGTGTTGTAGTTGTGTGGTTGTGCCGCCGGGGTATGAAGACTTTACAGACATGACTGTACCCCATAATTGTATGTCCTTAAATTGATTCAAACAGCTGAAAAGATACTTTCATGTATCTGATCCTCGCATTCAGCTTGATATGAAGGACTGGTATAAAAAGCTTGATCCCTTAGCTACTGTTCTTCAAGAGTGTTTTAGAAGATATTATCTACCTGCTACAAAGGTTGCAATTGACAAAATGGTAGTAGGGTTTTGTGGAAGAAGTAACCATACCTTGAAAATCAGAAATAGGCCTATCAAGGAAGTGTATAAAACTTTTGCTCTCTGCGATCATGGATATACATACAGCTTTCTTTGATATTCCTCCACCCAGGGTATAGCCCAACTTCCCCCCTGCCCCTCCGATCTTACATCAACCTCCTCAGGTGTTCTACACCTTGCAAAGCTACTTCCTTCCAATTACCAGTGGTATCTTATATTGGATAACTACTTTATAAACATACCACTATTTGAAAAATAAAAAGAATTAGGAATAGAAGCTGCCGGTACTACTCCAGTCAATGCTATCGGATTTCCTAAGTCCTTAAAAATTGAGAAGGAGGAGGCAAGAAAGGTGCTTCCTTGAGGGCATATTAGTGGTGAGGTGGTAGGGAATGTATGTTGTTTGGTTTGGTGGGACAATAGTTCTGTGCTAGTCATGACCAGCTATCATGATATTATACAGAAGGTTGAAAGATTATAGCAGCGACTGAAGAAGAGCAGTACAAATGCAACTGTAGTATGGGATATATTTGGAAATGAGTCCCGAACGCAGCTTCCAATTCCACAGTTTATCAACAACTACAACTATCATATAGGTGGAGCTGACATTGCCTATAAGCTTTATTCCTACTACTCTACACAGCAGCGAAGTTGTAGGCACTAGTATCCTCTGTTTTACTGGCTTCTAGATACAACTCTAATGAACTGCTACTGGATTCAAAGAACTCTTGACCCCTCCGGCATTGTCCGAAGTTAGCACTACCTCTTTTAATCTGAAGTTGCTGATAAATTAATCAAATCCGATCTTGAAGCACCTCGGGGTATCAACTCTCTCGATCCCTTACCTCCCGCCTTCTTCTTACACCCTAAACCCTCTACCTTTTCGCTGTTTCTAGACTCCCATACCACCTCAACTGTTTCCTTTCTTTCATCTTCCTATAACTCTCTTATTCCTCAAGCCCCTCCTATACTACCTCCAGATGCACCTCTTCTGCTCTTATTAAACCAAAAGAGTCTACCTCGGCCTCTTTCCCACCACCTTGCAATACCTTATAGCCTTCCTCAACAATCTCAGGTGTATTTTATCTTCCATACTTCTACCAGTGACAGCTCCCCGGCCTCACAGTATTCAGGAACCTTATATCTACCCCTGCCCTCCTCCCTGTATCGTTCAGCTTCCTTGAGGGCTGTGGGTTCCACATCTCTTCCAAACGATCCAGTTTTTGACAAAGCCAGATATATCCACCACCCGTTCAACCGGTGTAGCTTTTCTGAAAAAAAAAAAAAAAAGAAAATCCAAAAACCTTTACCTACTTCATTTCCACCTCTACCGATCCACACAATCGAGCAATACCCAACATCAACCCAATGCATTTTCTGTTGTTGGAAAATGTTTGAAAACAGGTCACAAGTAGATAAGGTTAAGTCAGTTACTTACAGGTGTAAAGAATGTAATGTTGAATTATGTCATGCGTGTTTTCCTGTCTTTCATTGTTAGTTTTTTTTTGGATTCCTATAGTGTACAATAGTAGGCTGAATCCCGACCTGATATCATGTAATGTTGATCATTTCTTGAATAGGCTAGTATTCAATATTTAAACCTTAGACTGAATATCTCAGCAGCTGAGGGGATACAGTCTCTTTAGGCGTTGCGGGATTTCCGAGTTGTGAGAGTGGTGCTGCCGCTTACTGTCTTGGCAGCCAGGACTAGTTAGTTATCAGCACATGTACTCCATCTTCTCTTTACTCAACACCATTATCGTCAAACACAAACAACACCAATAAGACAAAACATCTAGAACAACAACACATTTCATCCTCTCTTGCTTAGTAGACATGAAGGTAATTAAGAGGAAGAAGAAAAAAAATAAAAGAAGAAAAAAATAAGTCCAAATTAATGCCTTACAAAAAGGCCAACAAGCTAATAAAATCTAATTGAGTATTGTCTAATTCAGACCATCATGTTTAGCTACATGCCTAATACTCTCTCTCATCACTGTCTATGGACTCATCGGCCTTCTCATCATCCTCACCCAAATCACTATCATCGGTTACCTCTAATCCTTCTCGAATGAACTCCACTAACTTATTATCTAACAAGGCAATCTTATCCGCTACTCCATTAATTTTGACTTCAGCTTCCTCAATTTTCTGGTGCAAGACTTCGTAGCTGAGACTAATTCAAGATTGAGGATTCTGTTCTTTCTCCACCATTTTTCATTTCAATTCCCGAAGTTGGTCCTGTAGATTCCCCTTGTACTTTAAATGTCTTACTCTCTTTTATCGTATCTTTTTATACTCTTCACTAACAATATGTTTCCTCTAATGTCGCAGATTGTCTGCTGTCGTAAAGGCTTGTTCATCGGTGGGAATCTTCTTCCATGCATATGGCTGGTCGTGAGCCTTTTGTTTCCATTCTTCAGCTTTTCACTGAAGTTATGCCTCATCTGTCAGATGAATCTTTGCATGGGCAAACTGCGCAGAATGAATCAACTTGGTAAGCTTGGACTTATGGATTCGAATCTTGGATGGACTAAGAGAGAGATTGCTAGACAATTGGAATAGGTCATTGCTTACTCGTTTCAGTAAGTTTGGAGTTGTTGGTGTTGCTGGAATCTCAGGTGATAGAGCATGTAATGGTGCGGTTTGGAGTCATTGTGCTGACAAATTAGAAGCAGGACACTTGAGTTATTGGTTGATGATGGGATAGCTGGAGATTGTAGGATATGAATTGGTGGAGATTGGGACGAGATGGACTGCACAGGGAAGGATCTCTAATATGTTAACTTCTTCAATTTTGGAATAGGTGGATGATTGTACATGACTTTACCATTGGTCTGCTTTACTGTGTCATATGTGGGAACCTTTTGAAGTACTATATATCGCTTGAGTAGGTTGATACCAGTTGTTGCAAAAGCTGACATAACATTTTATACTGTAAAGGCTTTTTCTCGTACCTGTGACAGAAACTTCCAAAAGTTGGCTTTTGATACTCAATAGCATTCATAACTAAAAAACCTTTTGCTAGAACCTGAGCATAATAGTTCTTGTATGGTCTGAAGATTCCAACATCTAGTAGTTGAAGGAGATTTGTACTATTTGGTGGTAGACAAAATGTGATAATACAATTATCAATGCAGTACTGTCGGAATCCATATAATATGTGAGATTCATGATTATCAAATATAATTATCCGACACTGGCTATTTGCTTTCTTTGCTGATAGGCTTTCTGAACCAAAGTGATGCTTTAAGTAGCCCAATTCTATCTCATTATCTGTCCATCCATTTGGAGAATGGCCACAAAGAACATTTCCTGGAAAAGGTAGAGTTGGATCGAACCATCCAACTCTGAATTCCTCTGCCTTGTAGATAATCACTGGACTAAGATTTCCTCCATTGGCACATATGGCTTCAATTACTGTTGCCATTTCTCAGTTTCCATCTATTGTACATATTAGCAGAGTGAAAATATTATTGTACATTTGTTGATATACCAAAAGATCTTAATGCTCCATTAAGCCGTAATTCTCTAACATCAACAGCAGCTTTTTCTGAATGGGATGCACCTATAAGAAATCCGATTTCATCGAAGTTGTATAGATTTTCAGGATGCACAATATGCTGGTTTATAAGTTCGGTTAACTTAATTTATTGTATTAGTTTTAAGTCATAAACAAAGATTATAAATAAAATCAAAACAGCATACACGATTAAAGTACATATTAAGTACAATTGGATTATTTGCATGAACAGCATGGCAATTCTTGATCTGCTTATTGAATATACTCGCTAACTGGTCATAGCATTTGATAGAATTATAAATCCAATACATTTCAATAATTCCTTCAGGCCCTCTTAATTGTATCAAACCTTGTGCCATATCCCTTACCACTCCATGTAGTGCAGGATGAAGCCATGAGCTCAACAAGCTACATCTATCCAGAATAGCTTTCTCCTTACCTACTGTTAACTTACACCTTTTTCTATATTCTCTTTCCTACTTTCACGACCTCTGATTGCATGGCACAAGGTCGAATATACAATATTACAGGCTTCAGCAATCATATTCCGATTTGGAGTAAGGCCATCATGCGGTTCTCTCTTGATCCAGGTTATCGCCACATGTTTTTTTTCATTAAAACTAAAGATTTCTGGAAGCCGTAGCGATTTTGGGAGAACTGGTATTTTATATACCAGTAAAATGCAAGATAGGGGATATGGTAGAATAGGAATTCAAAATACTTTCCTTAAAAGTGTGGTCACTGCAATCTACTCTACTATACCACTATACTATGGTGCTTGGATCCTACGCTATTGTTTGTCATACTTAACCTTTTGTCTTGAGGTCATCTGTTCTGTTATAGGTTTAGTGTGGTCTTAGGATAATGCATACTCCCACATTTCTGCAGCCACTCTCACGACTCCGGAATCTCGCAACGCCAGAAGAGACTGTATTGTCTACTAGACCTTCATGATTATATGAGTACACCAGAGGATAGGGGTTGGATCGCATCTATTAACCTCCCACTTGAGCTCGTCATCCAGGTTGGTTGCATTCAACATGTGAAAATATTTGTATCTATTGTATTAACTGTTGTGATAATGAAGTAACAATGATAACCACAATAAAATCTGAGGATTGAAAGATTAATCCAAGCTTGAGCGCTCTTTCTAAGAACAGGGCTGAACCTGCCCGTTATATATCCCTTTATAGTTATACGAGCACTACCTTATACCAAGGAAATCTCTAGAAGATGCTAGAATATAATAGCTTATAGACTTGGTCATATGATAGTCACATGATCAACACAGCTCTATTACCAGATGGGAAAGAAATAATATAATTTCCAACACTTCCCCAATAGTTCTATTCCTAACCTAACCAGAAAAATTTCAAATAACAATCTAACCAATGCTTTCATACATATATTCACCAAGTTGTTTTCCATATCAACTCTTTTTACCTCAATTTCTCCATTTTCCTTCGACTCCCTCATAGGGTGATGTTGTACTGCGATATGTTTTGTTCAATTACATTAGCCGACACTTTCAGTTAATTTTATAGTAGCTGTATTGTCGCAGTAGATAGTATAGTATTGATTCCCAAATGTGACTTCCCTCTTCTTAACTATACGCTTTGTCTTGCTGCAAAGGCAAGTGCAATATATGCGGCTTCAGTAGTTGAGGTGGCAATGGTTTTTTATTTCATTTAATGTATTACAGACCAGATTGTAATAAGACATGTTAAGGAGATAAAATAAAGGTTTTCATAACTTGTACTTGTGAGTCATAAAGGTTTATTGTTATGCGATGACGCACAATTATGAGTCATATGATGTTATGATTTTCATATGTGACTCATAATCATGAGTGATGAGTTTTGTGCCTGTGATGTGTTTAAGTGCATATTACTTGTATTGAGGTTTATAATTAGTTTAGGTATGTTATGCAGTTGACACAGACGAGTCAACTAAGGATTTCACATGACTCATAATTGTAAGTCATAGGAGACGGTAACATGAAGGTATGAGTCACACAGGGTTAGGGTTGAGTGAGGTGTCAGTATAAATAGTGAGGTTTAGGGACCTCCAGTACAAGCCATCAGTTTTTCCTGAATGTGTGGACCAAACAATACCCACTACTACCCCAGTACGCTTACACGTCCTCGCTCTCGCCCCACCCCTTCATGGGATTAGGCAAATTCATAGCTGGCATGATCTACCAGATGAGGTCAGGAAAGATCTACCTGGCCACCCATCGCTCCTGGAGAGACCCGCTACCTTGGACACGCACCCTGACTGCGAGGAGGAGCCTGAGTCTTTCCATCACGCCATTCTAGTCTGCCCCTCCCACAGCAGAGCCAGAGACGCCCACCTTCTGGGGGTCGAGTGCCTGGACGAAGGGGAACACATTTGGACATCACTGGTACTGCTTCACGGCCTATCCGCCTACATAACCTCAACCTCAGTTGGCTTTCCCCCAGACATGCCTGCGCCTAGATACCACCCCCCCAGGGCCCAGCCACTCGAGAGCCCCACTTCCTCACTTGGTTCCTTGTCCTCAGCCTAGGCCATTGGAGAGAGCACACTTCTTTGGTTTCCTTACTCGTAGGATTTCTTTATATTTAGTGAGAATATTTCCCTTTATAGTTAGCTGTTTATGCGCTTTGCGATATGGGTTGTTCGCGTTTGTTGGAGGCACTGGTTTGGTTTCTTTTGTTTTGGTTTGATTTGGGATTAAGGTTTTATTTATGCCATAGCTACCGCTACATGTGAGTTCTTGTACCTAAACAATGGATACATGATAATAAACAAAAAAAAAAAAAAGGACCTCGAGTACAAGGTCTTGCCACCAGAGCCCCCCCCAGCATCTTTTTCTCGACCCTCCTCAGAAGACCTGGAAGTGTCTTCCCCATCCCCAGCACCCCATCACGCCCCCAAGGAACTGACCCCTCCCGTACTCAGGAGGACATCACTCCCATCCTAGTCCCCAAACCACCAGCGGGTTTGTCCCATTAATGTGCAACGCCCACACTACTCCCCCTCTTTCCCCAGTTTCTACTACTCCTCCACGGAGTACTAGCTCCTTTTCTCTCGTTCAACACAATTGCATGGGTAGCTGGAATGTGTTTCTCTCACTCTTTAATGCTTTAGTTGCTTTACCCTCCCCCTCAGTGCTTGTTGCCCTTCAAGACCCTCCTTGTTTTTGTGGAAAACTCCCACATTTCGCTGGCTTTAAGTCATTTTCCCCCCCGATTGCGCTCGGTGTTAAGCCGTAGGTGGCAGTGTTTATACTGCTTGCTTTTTTTTAATGTTGTTTCACGTGTTCCTGTATTTTTCGACAAACCTGCCTTAATGGCAGTGGATGTCTATACCCCGTCTGGGCTATTTGACTCCTCCCATGAGAGGTTTCATCTGGTCAACCTGCATTCCCTTTGGACGAGATCGTCGCTCCACATCTCTGTTTCTCCGGAAGAGGCTTTCCCTGCTGTCGGCTTCCCAACCCTCGTGGTGGGAGATTTCAATATTCACCACTCCTAGTGGGATCCCGACCATCCCCTACAGAAAAAACAAATCAGTACCTCCACTCCTTACGCAGAAATGTCCCAGGAATGCTTTTTCTCCCTCCTGAATACTCCTGGAGTGTTTACACGATTTTCGCTAAGCCAAGATCATGCATCCTCTGTGCTCAGCCTGTCCTTCGCCAACCAACACCTCGTGCCCTTCATGGAAACATGAGATTCTTCTCTACAGTCCACCGGGTCAGATTATGTCCCAATAGCAATAAGGTTAACGTCCCCACTTCTCTCCCCCCCCCAGCTTATGCCACACTGGAAAGACACCGACTGGACCAAGGTCTTAGAAGATCTAGGCTTCTTCGCAATTTCGCCGCCTCCACCCCTCGTGACACAGCAAGCACTGAACACATGGATCGACATAAACCTTGGCAGGATACGTTTAGTCCTCGCCAAACACATACCGATGAAAATACCCTCTCCAAGATCAAAACCTTGGTGGTCCGACACTTTGTCTGACTTGAGGAAGGTCTACCACTTCCGGGCCCGAGAAGCCTGCACATCCTCTTCAAATAACACGCGGGCGTCAGTACGCTTGGCCAAGAGTACCTACTTCAAGGCTATCAAGAAGGCTAAGAAGGAGCACTGGTCTCGGTTCCTTGAGAGTGCTACCCCCCAAAATGTTTGGACTGCCAAGAGGTTCACTTTTAGCAAACCCCCAGAGCGATTCCCGTCTCTCCCACAAGCTACCTCCCCCGTAGAGCTGAACGATACTCTGCTGTCCCACTTCTTTCCCCCCAAACCCCCCGCCTTCTGCCCATCTATTCTCAGGGCCATCAAGGACGCGCCCCCCCTACTGGCGGAAGAGATAGCCGTAGCACTCGAAAAGTCGTCATCCTCCTCGGCTCCTGGCTCCGACCCTTTTCCATACTCTGTTTGGAAAAGGATCAACAAATCCCACCCCTCTCTGTTGGTTGAACTCCTATCTCTGCTGGTTTCGTTTGGTTTCCACCCGGTGTCGCTCAAAATGGCGAAAGGTGTGGTCCTGGACAAACTAGGCAAACTCTCCCAGGATACTCCTGCCTCCTTTCGAATAATTGTCCTCCTGGAGACAGTTTGCAAGATCCTGGAATGAATAATAGTGAATCGCCTCTCACCACTGGCTAGATCTCTTGGACTGCTCCACCCACATCAATGCAGCTCCCTCCCAGGGCTTAGCACCTTTGAGCCCTGCAGAACTCTGGCCCATGAAGTCCAGACACTACAACGTCCCCAGTTGGTGGCGTCCCCCTTGATCCTTGATATCAAGGGAGGCTTTGACAATGTCTCCCCAAATGACCTCTTCCATATGCTAGGCTCGAAAGGCATACCACCATATCTCTGCTCCTGGGTCAGGTCCTTCTTGACAGACAGGCAATGCTATCTTGTCTTCCAAGACTTGCCCAGGGTTTTCAAACCAGTCCAGGTTGGCACCCCACAAGGATCACCAATCTCGCCTCTCCTATTTGTCATCTACGTCTCGTCCCTCCACTTTCCAGTACCACGCGGTCTTATCTTGTCCGATGTGGATGACTTCGCGGTTACTGTTGCCTCCAACTCCTACAGAAGGAATGTACAATGCCTCCAACACCTGGTGAAGATGTTGACTCAAAGGGGCAGGTGGCTGGGTGTTTCCTTCTCTGTACCCAAAATTGAGCTTATGCATTGGAGGATGCCCAGGCAAAGGGACCTCACATCCACTCTCTCTATTGTCATTGATAGTCTCCTCTTCCGCCCCTCCGGGGTGGTCCGGTGGCTCGGACACTGGTTTGAGTCGGCCTCCTGCTCCCTCCGTTAGGCTACCAATACCTACTTCTCGAAGCGGCTTGCACTAGCCCTGGGGGTTTTCTCCATGATTAGAAGGCTCTCCGGTCCCGGCAAAGGACTCGCCCCATTCCTCTGCTACAGGCTAGCATCCTCCCTCCTTGCACTCATACTCCTCTTCGGTGCAGGTTTATTCACACCCTCAGCCACCATATCCGACCGGCTTTCCGTCTTATGGAGGCAAGTCCAGCGGTGGGTCACCAACTGTTTCTCCGAAACCCCTCCAGGTATTCTCCCCTGCGAGTTGGCCCTTGCACCGATACAATGCCTTATTGAACACAGTCAGCGCCTTGCGGCACTGAGGATAGTTTGCCTCCCTCCGGAAAGAAATCCAGCCATAGTGCGACTGCACCACTCCTTCCCTGCAACCTCTTGCTACCACTTCCCAGAGGACCACCGCACCCTGACGGTGGGGCTTATGCTGGGCTACAGGCCCCTGGATTGGAAAACCCCCGAACCATCCCCTCTTGTACGGAGGTATCTCCCACTTGATGTAATAACCCACTGTGGACAAGCTTGTTGGTCATCTCTCTCGTGTCCCTCCAGCGTCATCTGCCCTCCTCCCTGAGCCCCTGCCCCTAGTGGCCCCTGGTGACCCCCCGTTCCAAGCCCTCAAGGGAGGCTGCCATCAGTTCCTCCTAAATGTGTAGACCAAGCAGGACCCACAACCATCCTGATGTGCCTACTCACCCTCGCTGTCACCCCACCCCTTTATGGGATTGGGGAAATTCATAGCGGGCAGAATCCACCAGATGAGGTCAGGAAAGAGCTACCTGGCCGGCCACTACTCGTGGAGAGACCCGGATGCCCCGGACACGTGCCCCTACTGTGAGGAGGAGCCTGAGTCTTTCCACCATGCCATTCTCGACTACTCCTCCAACAGAAGAGCCAGAGATGCCCACTGCCCGCGGGTCGAGTGCCTGGAAGAAGGGGAACCAATCTGGACATCACTGGAACTGCTTCACGGCCGATCTGCCTACATCTCCGCCACTTCGGTTGGCTTCCCCCCAGTCATACCGGCATTCAGAGATCCCTCCTCCGGAGCCCGTCTCGTTGCGCGGCCTACTTCCCCACTCCGCCCATCGCCCTCAGTTTGAGCCATGGAGCGAAAGGTATACTAGTTCAGTTTCCTTCCTTGTAGGATTTCTTTATGTTTCAGTTTGAATGTTTTCCTTTATTTTTAGCTGTTTATGCGCTTTGTGATATGGGTTGTTTGCACTTATTGGAAGCACTGGTTTGGTTTCTTTTGTTTTGGTTTGACTTGGAATTAAGGTTTTGTTTACGCCATAGCTACCGCTACCTGCGAGTTCTTGTACCTAAACAATGAATACATAATAAAAAAAAAAGAGAAAAAAAAAGGACCTCCAGTACAACACGCTCCGTCGCTCCTATTTTCCTCCCACATAGTTTGGCAACACCATGTCAGCTATCGTGGGCACTGCCCACACTCCCCTCTGCCCCCTTGATTGTTCCTGCCTACGGGTACGGTTAACTCTTTTATCCTCTCCTGCTTTGGCCTCGCTTGTCGCCTGTCTGCTTGATGGGAGAGCTATCTGGGCTTGCCCAGTGGTCCTGTCTTGCTAATAGGGGCTCACTTAACTTTGGCACGGTCGGCTTCTTCTTTTTGCTTCCCGACAGCGCTCACAGTGTCAGTGTTGGACGTCCTTCTTCCCACTTGCACGATCCCCATTTGGGAACGACTCGGCTAGTAACTTCGGGGTCTTTCTGGCTGTGAGATTTGACCATACCCTCCTAGTCGCACAGTTTAAGTTTCGGTTGCCTTCCTCACCTCGCCCTTCTGCCTCCCTACCACCAGTAGGATCCTTTCGACTAAGCAACGCTATCTCTTGCAGAACAAGGGACTACATGAGAGACGCGGTAATCTGGCAGTTCAGTCTGTAGTCGGGTTTGCAAAGGGGCCTTTGGCCTTACTTCCACTTTCCACTTTGGTCGTGTCGGCTTGCACCCTACTACCTTCCCTCCTTGGCTGGTACTCTACTACCTCCACCCTCCACTGTGTGGTTTTCATGGGTTTCGGCCTACTGCCTGCCCATGGTAGATCTTTGGCTGGTACTCTACTGCTGGACGGCACCCTCTCTGCCAGACATCTACTCCTTGGGCCTGGCATCGTGGCCTCTGTTCTCGATGAGTGGGCCATGATATTGCACTACTTCTGTGGCTTACCTGGTTGGAGGCGCTCAGCCTTAGGGCTCTTCACCGGGTGCCTATTTAGGAGGCGTTTCTTTACAAAACCACAAATCTGGTGGTATGGTAGGCAGTTGTTATTTTCCTTTGTTGCCCTTATGGGTCCAGTAGTTTACAGGATGGAGTTTTTCCTTATGCTTTCCTGCCTAGCTTGTTTGGTTTCCTTCCTGTTGGCTATGTGTAGTTAGTGGGTGGGGTTTTCTTTTGGGCGAGGAATCTTCTTGAGCTTTTGGTTGGCTTCTAGGCAAGACCATTTCGCGTTCAAGTCTCGAGGCCTGCGGGCTGGGCACCTGAGTTGATCGCCCTTAGGGTGTGTGCAGTTGGACCCATACCATAGGGTCTTTGGGGTACGGGTTTTCTCTTGGTCCAGGGTGGAGAGGTTTTCTTAACGCCATAGCTAGCACTACATGTGATGTTCTTGTACCTTAAATAAGTAACTAAATGATAATAATAAAAAAAAGGACCTCCAGTACAACCTGCTCGGCGCCCTCTTCTTTCCCCCCCCCTACATTTTACTTCTGCTCTCAACACCATCTGCATCTAGTGAACAAGCCCCTTACACTTCACGATCCTCCTAGCCTATACCTAGGGATTATCTCCCCTTGCTAGGCTATAGACCCCTCCCCTCACTCTCGTTCTGGCACATCTGTCTCCAACCAGGGCCCTGCCTCCCACCCTCCCTCGCAGCTGTTATTGGCTGTCCTGATCCTCCCTATTCACGAGAACCTAGCCGGGCTAATCTCCTCTGCGAGAGCCTTGCTAGATTGGCCCCCAAAAGCTTACCCCTGATCTCCCATCAAGAGGTGCTGGAACTCTCTACAGGAGAGTGCTACCTACTTCCCCTCGTCTCCTCTCTAGTTCACGGCATGTCTGCCCTCTCCCGCACAGTCGATGAGCTCAATATGAGAATTCACAACCTATCATCCCAGTTCGCCTACGTGATCTCTTTCCTGGATACCCCAGTCAACGCCACCAATATTTCAGCGAGCTCCGTGGCCTCTCTCCAAGCATCCATCAGGGATCTGGCCACTAGGTTAGTGGCAAAACCCGCTCCTCCACGCCAACCACCTGTATTGGCCCCCACTACTCTGCCCCCTTGGCCTTCCCGAAAGGGTAAAAAGCCAGCCACCAATACCACTGCCCCCACTCTTCCTGAGGTGCTGCCTATGTGGACAAATATCTCAGAACATGGGAAGCACAGCAGTGGGAGGACGGAAAATGCCCCGACCTGGCTGAATTCCTCCCCGGCATCCCCAACCCAGATGACCCCACACCTGGTAAGACCAGAACTGTTAGGCGGAGACAACTTGATAGACTTCAAGATTGTCTAGGCCAATCAAGATTCGTTTTTGTAGACGGAGATTGTCTAACAATCCTCGGACCTGGCTCGATTCGTTTATGACTACTAGGAGCGAAGTAAAGTAGGTAAAGTAGGGTATAATCGTAAAAACAATATTATATTATTAAGGTCTCTTCTCCATTGCTTGATGATATCTAAAGCTTAGGAGGCACTTCAATATTTATATTCTGCATCAGAGTATTCACGAACTACATTTATCTATCATACAACTATATACTTCTTCAATCGTAATTCGCAACCTCGAGTTTTCTTCCAAGGTGCGAACACCTGTGGACCCTGAAAACCATCACACCCTCTTTGGTAATTACAATATTTCTTCTTAAGAAACGTATTGTCTCCAATAGTAATATACCGATTAGCAGAGTCTTTAGACTCATGGCCTAGTTCATAAGTCCAACTGAGTTGGCTCCAATTGTCTTCGCCATTGATAAAATGATCAGTTTTATCCACCACTATAGCTGCAAAGGTGGTCGCTATTACAACCATTGTAGGTCGCCTGACTCCGATCCTTTGTAACTCCATACCCAACCAATAGATTTTCTCTGGATGACTTCCTATTAACTCGCAGGAAGCTATTCCACCAGATTGGTGATTAATCCCTCAGTCGGCAACCCTTGGTTGCTCTCTGGGTAGTAGGTCTCAGTAACTCTCGTAATATTGGGAATCACCCTAAGAATACGACGTGTTCTGAAACCCAGTTGCAATACTGTGAAGTTCGTTGGCTTCTTTGATAGTGTCTTTTTGGAGTTCTAGACTCTTCTGGTAGATGTAAATGTATTGATCTCTCATAGAGATCCTTTACCATTCGATACCATCTCTTTGTGCGAAATCGTCCCGTTACCTACGGCTCATGCCAAAGGTATCATGTTTTTAGAGCAAAGTAACACTCTAAGTAGTTGAGGGAATCACTCCGTTCCATTTCCCAGACCTAGTCCAAAGTTCCCTCTCATATATCCTTCGAACAGGATCTGGTCGGAAGGACGGTGGCGACGTATACAATGTTATTTTAGTGCCTTTAATTCTGTGGTAATGTAGTCACAGGACGCAACTGAGATTGTTATATATGATGACGCGTGGGCCCTGTAAGGGAGCCGGAGGGGGGTGTTGGAGACCAGAGATTCCGATTCCAAGTGGGGTTACTGTACTTAGAGTGGTTCCTAGGTATCGGATTCTTGTATTCCTAACAAGAATATCCTACTCTGAGGCCGCGTTCTCAGGGCCCTCAAGGGCCAAAAAGAAACAAGGTGGCTCCACCCCCTCAGCAGCACAAGTCACGAAGACAGTCTCCAGACCGGCTAGTCCTCACACACCTCGGCCACTGCCCACTGCTGAGAGAAGGTTTTTCGCCCATCGATCTCTCGCTGCTCCCCACACCCTGAGCAGAGAAATAGCGGCTTCCTTCCCCGACACTACAGCAACAGTCCTTAAAGAGGCCAACTGCCCCCTCCTAAAAGCCTTTACAGCCATAGTCAACACTTGTGGCACAGTGATCCTCTTTGCCCGTGATCCTCACACACTGGCCACCGCTTATACCCCCTACTATAAAGCCCTCTCCTCCCATCTTAACAAAGCCTACCCTGTGGGCGAAAACCTCTACCTCTATTTCCATCTTGAGCCCAATGAGGTGCAGCTGGCTGTCCACTCCCTTCCTGTCTCCTTCCTCCCTGACGATCTAGAGGCCCTGCTGAGAACCCGAAAGGAAACCATTCTAAATGTCAAGGAAGTACGGATCCTATCAGTGGGGTTCCTCATTAAGGACAAAAAGATTCGCCTCTCCAAGGCAAACACCTCATGTATCGTCACAGTCACGCCCACGGATGTAGACAAGATGGTGGGCAAGACTGTCCTCTACACCTCACATTGCTGGATTGAACGAGCCTTCTCTGCGAACAGATTCACTCAATGCAAGAACTGTTGGTGGTACAGCCGCCAAGCACCCAGATGCAAGACTGACCACCCAGTCTGCCCAATATGCACCCTCAGCTACACAAAGGCCACTCACTGTTACCAGAACCTGACATGCCTCAAAGGTGGTAACCTCAAACCTGTGGCATACTGCTGCCCTACCTCTGTCCCCTTCTGTACCAACAGCTCTTCCGCCCACTCCACCTTTAATCAGTCATGTACCCAACGCCCAAAGCTCCCTCTCCCACCCCCCTCAGAGTCCCCTCCCCCCGGGGAGGAAGAAATCGATACGCAGGACGATGGAGGAGAGGGCTCTTCCACCAGACCGCTTCGGCCCCAGAGCCTTGCTCCTCTCGCAGACTTGGGAGATGGACTTGCTACCAGAGCCCCCCCGATTCTCCCTTTCTCGACCCCCTTCAGAAGACCTGGAAGTGTCTTCCCCATCCCCAGCACCCTATCACACCCCCAAAGAACTGACTCCTCCCATACCCAGGAGGACGTCATGCCCACCCCAGTCCCCAAACTACCAGCGGGTTTGTCCCAGTAATGCGTGATGCCCGCTCTACTCCCCCTCCTTCCCCGGTTTCTACTACTCCTCCTAGGAGCACTAGCTCTTTTTCCTTCGCCTAACACGACTGCATGGATAGCTGGAATGTGTTTCTCTCACTCTTTAATGCCTTGGTTGCTTTGCCCTCCCCTCCTGTGCTTGTTGCCCTTCAAGACCCTCCTTTTTTCGTGGAAAGCTCTCACAGTTCGCTGGCTTTAAGTCCTTTTCTCCTCCAATAGTGCTCAGAGAGAAGCCACGGGTGGCAGTGTTTGCACCACGCTCCTTTTTTGATGTTGTTTCTCTTGTTCCTGTATTTTTCGACAATCCTGCCCTGATGGCAGTGGATGTCTATACCCCGGCTGGTTTGTTTGACTCCTCCTATGAGAGGTTTCGTTTGGTCAACCTTTATTCCCTTTGGATGACATCATCGCTCTACCGGTCTGTTTTCCCAGAGGA
Source organism: Tuber melanosporum (assembly GCF_000151645.1). NCBI lineage: Eukaryota > Fungi > Ascomycota > Pezizomycetes > Pezizales > Tuberaceae > Tuber > Tuber melanosporum. Next base: position 846,048 of record NW_003298864.1, on the reverse strand, counting down.
AGTTAACACTTTTCTCAACTTCAACACACTTGTGATGGGAGAGTTTAATATCAACTACCCCCAGTGGGATCCCGACCGTCCTTTATAGAAGAAGGAGATCTGCACCTCTACTCTATATGCAGAACTATCACAGGAATGCTGCTTCTCCCTCCTGAATACTCCCGGAGAGTTTACTCAATTCTCACTGGGCCAAGACCATGCACCCTCTGTGCTTGACTCGGCCTTCGCCAACTAGCACGTCGCGCCTTTCGTGGAAACATGGGACGCTTCTCTCCAGTCTACCGGGTCGGATTATGTCGCGATATCCATAATGTTGATGTCTCCACTTCTCTCCCCCCCCAACTTACGCTACACTGGAAAGCTACCGACTGGACCGAGGTCCTAGAAGACCTCTGCTCCCTCACGTTTCCGCCACCTCCACCCCTCCCCACTCAGCAAGCACTTAGCACATGGCTTGACATCAACCTTGGTAGGATACTATTAGTCCTGGCCAGACATACACCAATAAAGAAACCCTCCACAAGATCAAAGCCTTGGTGGTCCGACACTTTGTCTGACTTGAGGAAAGTCTACTATTCCCATGCTTGAGAGGCCCGTACATCCCCTTCGAATGACACTCGGGCTTCTGCTCGCTTGGCCAAGAGTGACTATTTCAAGGCTATCAAGAGGGCTAAGAAGGAGCACTGGTTACGATTCCTTGAGAGTGCTACCACCCAGAATGTATAGATGGCCAAGAGGTTCGCCTTTGGCAAACCCCCAGAGCGCTTCCTGTCCCCCCCGCAGGCAACCTCACCCATGGAGCTGAACGACACCCTACTTTCCCACTTCTTCCTGCCTAAGCCCTCCGCTTTCTACCCGCCTATTCTCTGAGCTTTCAAAGACGCACCCTCCCTACTGGTGGAAGAGATCGCCGTGGCTCTCAGCAAGTCCTCATCCTCCTCTGCCCCTGGCCCCGACCTTTTTCCATACTCTCTTTGGAAAAAGGTTAATATATCCTGTCCCTCTCTGCTAGTTGAGTTCCTCTCTCTACTGGTCTCATTCGGTTTCCACCTGGCGTCGCTCAAGATGGCAAATGGCGTGGTCCTGGACAAACCAGGCAAACCCTCCTATGATACTCCTGCTTCCTTCCGCATAATTGTCCTTCTAGAGACAGTCTCCAAGATCCTGGAAAGGATAATCGCAAATTGCCTCTCACCTCTGGCTAGATCACTTGGCCTACTCAACCCCCATCAATGCGGCTCGCTTCCGAGGCTTAGCATTTTCGATGCCTGCATGACTCTGGCTCACAAAGTTCAGACACTGCAATGTCCCCAGTTGATTGCGTCCACCTTGTTCCTTGATATCAAGGAAGGCTTTGACAATGTCTCCCCGAATAACCTCTTCCATATACTGTGTTCGAAAGGCATACCTCCATATTTCTGCTCCTGGGTTAGGTCCTTCTTGACAGGTAAGCAGTGCCGTCTTGTATTCTAGGGTTCGCCCAGGGTTTTCAAACCAGTTCAGGTTGGCACCCTGCAGGGCTCACCAATCTCACCTCTTCTGTTTATCATCTATATGTCGTCCCTCCACTTTTCCGTACCGCGTGGGTTAATCTTGTCCTACGTGGATGACTTCATAGTAACTGTTGCCTCCAACTCCTACAGAAGAAATGTCCAGCGCCTCCAACATCTAGTTAAGATGTTGACTCAAAGGAGTAGGCGGCTTGGGGTCTCCTTCTCTGTACCCAAGACTGAACCCATGCACTGGAGAACGCCCAGACAAAGAGATCTCGCATCCACTCTCTCCATCATCATTGATGGACTCCATTTCCACCCCTCAGGGGTGGTCCGATGGCTCGGCCATTTGTTTGAGCCGGCCTCTTGTTCGCTCAGGTGGGCTACTAACATCTACTTTTTCGAAACGTCGTGCACTTGCCCAGGGTGCTTTCTCCATGCTTAAAAGGTTCTCGGGTCCCGGCAAGGAGCTCGCCCCCTTCCTCTGCCACAGGCTCGCGTCCTCCTTCTTTGCACTAATACTGCTCTTTGGTGCAGATCTGTTCTCACTCTCAGCCACCATAACCGACCAGCTTCCTGTCTTCTGGAGACAGGTCCAGTGGTGGGTCACTAACTGTTTCTCCGAGACCCCTACCGGTATACTCTCCTGCGAGTTGGCCCTTCCCCCAGTCCAATGTCTTATTGAACACCGTCAACGCCTTGCGGCGCTAAGGATAGTATGCCTCCCCCCTGAAAGAAATCCAGCCACTGTACAGCTGCACTCTTCCTTCCCTACAACCTCTTGTTACTGTTCCCTTGAGAACCACCGTGCCTTGATGGTTGGGCTTACACCAGGCTACAGTCCTCTAAATTGGAGAACCCTGAGCCATCCCCTCTGGTACAGAGGCATCTCCCACTTGATTCAATAGCCCACTGAGTAGGCAAGCTTGTCGGTCATTTCTCTCGTATCCCACCAGCATTGCCTGCCCTCCTTCCTGTGTCCCTGCTCTCCGCAACTCCTGGCGACCCTCCTTTTCCAGCCCTCAAGAGAGGTTGCCGTCAGTTCCTCCTAAACATATGGACCAAACAGTACCCACTACCACCCCAATATGCATACTCGCTGACATTGTTGCCCCACCACTTCATGGGGTTGGGCAAATTTGTGGCAGGCCGCATCCACCAGATGAGGTTAGGAAAGAGCTACCTGGCTGGCCACCGCTCCTGGGGAGACACAGATGCCCCAAACACCTGCCCCTACTGCGAGGAGGAGCCTGAGTCTTTCCATCATGCCATTCTCGACTACCCCTCCCGTGCCAGAGCCAGAGACATCCACCTCCCGGGGGTCAAGTGCCTGGACAAGGGGGAACCCATCCGGACATCACCGGCACTGCTTCACAGCCTATCCGCGTACATCTCCGCCACTTTGACAGGCTACCCCCAGGACATGCCTGCATTTAGAGATTCCTCCTCTGAGGCCTGACCCATCGGGAGTCCCGCTTCCCCACTCAGCTCCCAGTCCTCGGTCTAGGCTGTGGAGAGGAGGTGCACTTGTTTGGTTTCCTTGCTTGTAGGATTTTTCTATGTTTTAGTTTGAGGGTTTCCCTTTATATTTAGCTGTTTATACGCTTTGCGATATGGGTTGTTCGCGCTTGTTGGAGGCACTGGTTTGGTTTCCTTTGTTTTTGTTTGTTTTAGGATTAAGGTTTTGTTTACACCATAGCTACTACTGCATGCAAGTTCTTGTACCTAAACAACAAATACATGATCATACAAAATAAAAAAAATAAAAAAAGGACCTCCAGTACAAAATAGTTAGTCTCTTCTATTTTCCTCACACATAGTTTGACAACGCCATGGTTAACTATTGTGTGACATCCATCCTCCCCTCTGTACCCTCGATGATACCTGGCTAGGGGTATGGTTTCTCTTCAATAGCCTCTCCCGCCTCTGCCTGGCTTGTTCTCCATTTACTTGATGGGGGTGCTATCTGGTTCTCACCCAGTAGTCCTGCCTTACTTGGAGGGATTGCTTAGGTTTGGTATGGTCAGCTTCCTCTCTTCATTTCTGGTTGGTACTAGCAGTGGTGAAAGTCTTTCTCCCTACTTGCAAGATCACCATTTGGGAATGCCTGGGCTAGTAACTTCGGGATCTGTCTTGCTGGGAGATTTGACCATACTCTCATAGTTGCTCAGTTCAAGTTACAGTCACCTTCTTCCTCTCGCTCTTCCAATTCCTTTCTCCTAGTAGAATCCCTTCTACTAAGTAATTCTATCTCTCCCAGAACAAGAGACTCTATGAGTGACACAGTGTTATAGCAATGGTTTAGTTTCTACAGTCAGGTCTGCTCTGGAGCCTTGGGCCCTTCCTCCACTATCCTACTTTGATTACGTTGGCTCACACCCTGCTGCCCACCCTCCATTGGCTGGTACTCTACTGCCTCCTCTCTTCACTGTGTGTTGTTCCAGGATTTCGGCCTGCTGCCCGCCCATTGTTGATCATTAGCTAGCATCTCACTGCTGGGCGGCATTTCTTCTACCAACCATCTACTACTTGGGCCCAGTACTGGGGCTTCTGTTCTCAATTGACAGGTTATAGTATTAGCCTCCATCTGAGGCCAAGTTGGTTGGGAGTGTCTATCTTTAGGACTCATTGCCAACTGCTCATTTCGGTAGTGGTTCTTGATAAATGGCATTTTGGTGATTAGGTAGACCGTCGTTGCTTTCTTTTGTAGTTTTTAGTAGTTTATACATAGAGTTTTTCCTTATACTTTTCGACCTAACTTGTTTGGTTTTCTTTCTATTGGCTATGTGTGGTTAGCAGGAGCAGAATCTTTCAGGCGAGGAATCTTTGTGGGTATATGGTTGGCTTCTAGGCGAGACCCTATCATTTTCAAGTCGTGAGGCCTACAGGCTAGGTACCTGAGTTGATAGCTCTTAGAGTCTGTGCAGTTAGGCCCATACCAGAGGGTCCTGGGAGTATGGACTTTCTCTTGATATAGGGTAAAGGGGCTTTCTTAACACCATAGCTCACGCTGCATGCAATGTTCTTGTACCTTAAAATGACAAAATAAATGATATTAATAATAATAATAGTAAAATAAAAAGAAAGGACCTCTGGTACAGCATAGACCAGACAGTACCTGCCCTATCTCCACTATGCTTATTACCCCTGACTGATGCCCCACTACTTTATGGGACTCGTGAAGATTATTGCAGGATAAATCCACTAGATTAGGTCAGAAAAGAGTTATCTGGCCACTTACTGCTCCTGGAGAGACCTGAATGTCCCTGAAATTTACTCCTATTATAAGGTGGAATCCCAGACTTTCCACTATGCCATCCTCACCTGCTCCTCTGCCAAAAGAGCCAGGAACCTCCACTTTCTGGAGGTTGAGAGCTTGTACAATGAAGAGCCCCTCTGGTTGTCACTGGCCTTTATATGTAGCTTATCTACTTACATCTCTGCCATCTTGACTAGTTTTCTCCTTAAGATGCCTGCATTTAGGGATCCCACCTCCCCTCCCTGTACCAGCCCACAAGCAGTCCTATTCCATCGTCCAACTCTTCATTCTCTGCTTACCTCAAAAGGGGAAAGTTTTTCTTGCTTGGTTTTCTCAGTAATAGGTTTTTTCTTATATTTAGTTTGAATGTTTCCCTTCATATTTAGTAGTATATGCTTTGTGGTATAGGTTGTTCACACTATTTAGAGGTACTAGTTTGGTTTCTTTTATTTAATTTGTTTTGAGATTAAGGTTTCATTAAGGCCAAAGCTAGCGCTAAATACATGTTCTTGTACTTTAACAACCAATATATGATTAATATAAAAGAGAAGAAAAAAAAGAAGAAGAGGACCTCTGGTACTGGGTAGAGTTTTTCCTTATGCTTTTCTGTCTAGCATGTTTGATTTTCTTTCTATTGGCTATGCATAGTTAGTGGGAGGGGGGTCTTTCAGGTGAGGAATCTTCTTAGGCACATGGTTGTCTTCTAGGCAAGACCCCATCATGTTCAAGTCATGAGGCCTGTGGGCAGAACACCTGACTTGATCGCTCTTGGAGTTTGTGCAGCTAGGCCCATAATACAAGATCCTGAGAGTACAGCTTTTCTCTTGATCTAGGTAGGAGGGGTTTTCTTAATGCTATAGCTCACACAGCATATGATGTTCATGTACCTTAAACAAGGAATTGAATGATGATAAGAAAAGAAAAGAGAAAAAAAGGACCTCTGGTACAGACTTCTCATGCAACTAGCTAAATTCTTTCCTATACTACAAGTTGAATCAATACTTTTAAATATACATTACACAACGCTATGTGAGAAAGGTCTCACTTACAGGAAGCAATACTAGTACATTTTTATCCTCGCAATGAAAAGTGAATGTATTGATGGGATGTAACCGGTATGGGTACTCGGTTATTGGTTTTGTTTTATGTTTTGTTTTAAGTATCGTTTGATACTTGGTTTTGTTTTATGTTTTGTTTTAAGTATCGTTTGATACTTGGTTTTGTTTTATGATTTGTTTTAAGTATCGTTTGATACTTGGTTTGTTTTAAGTATCGTTTGATACTTGGTTTTGTTTTATGATTTGTTTTAAGTATCGTTTAATACTTGGTTTGTTTTAAGTATCGTTTGATACTTGGTTTTGTTTTATGATTTGTTTTAAGTATCGTTTGATACTTGGTTTGTTTTAAGTATCGTTTGATACTTGGTTTTGTTTTATGATTTGTTTTAAGTATCGTTTGATACTTGGTTTGTTTTAAGTATCGTTTGATACTTGGTTTTGTTTTATGTTTTGTTTTAAGTATCGCTTTGATACTTAAAGAGTTTTACCAAAGTGTATCGATTGATACCTTTGATTAGTTTCGTTCACGCTAGACATGAACAGATTTGTGTATTTAAAGACCGCCTGTTTCTACGATGGAAAAGGCAGAC
>NW_003298864.1:823399-839237 GCF_000151645.1 Tuber melanosporum | reverse complement strand
ATATTTCACGACGGGGGACCGCGTGGTAAGTAGTACTCCATATGGGAACTCTCTGAGCTATCGAGGTATCAGAGAGACTAAAGAGGTAAGGTTGTTACCTACTGAAGAATTAAGTACAGAGGAGTAGGATCATTATAGTTGGTTACAGCTCCATAAATAACACTTAACGACAGTATGGATTATCAATACAATCACAACCTTCTAGGCCAACTTGGCATTAGTGAAGAACTACTGTACATCATATTCGAGCTAGGAAGAACTGCAAGTCTGATCACATCAGAAGAACAATTGATATCTAGCCCCTCTGTAGAGGAATTGGAAGACGAAAGCATGACAGAAAGAGGATCCTCAAACCTAGTACCAGGACATGAAGATCAGTTTTTGAAAGTATTAACCTAATTAAGCATCCAAAATCAATAGTCAAAGAAGTGGAAACTTATGATGGAACACAAGGTAAACTAAGAAGCTGGCTAGTAAAGCTAGTAGTTTATTTTCGAGCAGAAAGCTGAGCACATGACTATGCAGATGAAAAAATCACCTATATCTCAAGTTTATTACGAGGAGATACAATAAGATGGTTAACACCATACACAGAAGTAGTTTAGAGACTACATTGGCACAGATGGGGGGAATTTGGCAATGACTCAAGGAGCAGTTTGGAGAAATTGACCCTCGAGGAGTAGCACGAAACAAATTGATAGAACTAGAAAAAGGATCAAGGATGGTAACGGAATACTAGAACAAATTTAAGCAAGTCACTACAGATGCGGAATTGGATGAGGTCACTAAAGTAGAATACCTATATACTGGTCTGAGTCTAACACTCCGTCATGCATTCGGTCAGGTTGTCTACATGGGGGAGAAGTCAAAAAGCTAGCGACTTGGGTTATCCAGTGAGAAACTAAGGAAATAGGTCTCAAAAACCTCAAAAAGAAAAGAAACCTCAAAAAGCAGAAAAGAGATAAACCAGCACTAAGAAAAGATAACTGCACATTTAACCCAAAAACAACATTAGAAGCAGGATCAGCTATGGCCATAGATTGAATTGGAAAAGAAGGCTGGAATCTTTACAGAGAAGAGTATGTGAAACAGATAGTAGGAAACCAGTGTCTGAAGTAGAGAAGAGTGGGATATAGGATCAGAGACTGCTGAAGCCAACATAACCCCAGAAGTGCAGCTCCTGCAGTAAGAGATACTGCAAAGAGGAAAGGGAAATATAGGACCTCAATAAAAGAGATGACAATAGAAGAAGCAGAAACAGAGTTGGGAAATGAGGAAAGTTCCCAGTAAGAGGTAGTCTGAGAGACAAAAAGAAAAAAACCATCAAGATATGGAACCTATATGAGGCATTGGAAGACAAAGATACAACAAACCAGCAAGAATTAGTAAAAGAATATCTTAATATACCGATACGATTATATGTCCAATGAAATGAGGCACATATCAGGGTAATGAATGACTCTTGGTAACTGAGGACATTATTGATGAAGAGTTATGTGATAAGTATAACTTCTCAGAAAAAGAAATCAGCAAATACCAGGGAGATCTGCATGGCAGACAGAGAAAAAAGCATTATAAGGCCTATTATACATACTACAACACTTGATATTAAAACAGGAATATATAACGAGAAGATCATACTACAAGTTATCAAGCTAAGCTGATGGGAAGTCATCCTCAGGATGTCTTATTTATGAGAACACAATACCAAAATCAAGTAGGATAGTAGTAAGGTCATATTCACCAGTGAATAATACATGACATGGTATCTTAATATTTCACTAGTAGTATATGGTAAATCCGAAGTAGAGGCGGAGGAAGAAAATCTGACGATCCAGTATTCACATCTCAGATCCGAGAAGAATCAGAAGATTCTAGTCAAGAAGTTAATATCTGAAGCAAGAGTGCCTACCAAAGAGTTGCCCAGAGCAGCAGGATATGACCTGCATGCATACAAGAGTCAAATAGTATCAAACCAAGTGGTAAGGCCTTATTGGAACTGGGATTGCCATTGGATTACCAGAAGGCACCTATGGATAGATCGCCCTGAGAAGTGGTTTAGCAGCCAAATAGGGACTAACTACTAAAGTGGGAGTTATCGACACTCACTATACAGGTGACGTCAAGGCCATCTTAGCCAACCTGAGACCAAATGAGTTCATGGTTAATTCAGGATAAAGAATAGCACAGTTGATCTATGAAAAGATATTGGAACCTATATACGAAGAGGTCAGTGAGTTACCACATACTAAAACAGTGGAATAAGGTTTTAGAAGCTGTGATACACAGAGTCTTGAGATCAATGAGATCTCAGCCAAGGCATTTGGACGATATCAGGGAAGAGGCGACACAACTGAAGTGAACTTGTGTCATTGGGATGAAGGAGAAATGCACTTGAGGGCTATCAACATCAGTATGGAATTAGCTATTAGCACTAAAGGACCAGACAAAAAACAAGATATTAAAGAATAGGTACCAAAGGGATACTTCGACTTCTTCAAATTGTTTAAGGAACGAGTACAGGACCCAGTCAAATCACACAAGAGGAAGTTTGATTTTCAGCCAATGACTCTCATACTAAGGAGTTGATCATGTGATCAAACTTGAGGCAGACAAACAAAGTGGTTTACCTACCAATGTGATCTATTCTGTAGGAGAAAACGAACTAAAAGTACTTCGAGACTACATTATAGAAAACATGAAAAAAGGATAGATCCGAGAAGCAATACCAGGATACATTAGATCACCTATCCTATTTGTCAAGAGAAAAGAGGGAAGCCTGAGGCTGTGTGTGGATTACCAAGCTCTTAATACTATCACAAAAAAAACTGATATGCACAACTACTCATATGGGAAACAATTGACCAACTCAGAAAAGTGAAATACTACACCAAATATGATATTAGGAACTCCTATCACACTATATAAATCAAGGAAGGAGACGAACAAAAAACTACTTTTAGAACTTGTTATAGAAGATACAAGTATACCGTTATGCCTTTTGGACTCGCCAATGCACCGACAACCTTTTAAAAATAGATCAATAAGGTACTCTCCCATTATCTGGACATCTACTGCATAGTATACCTGGATGATATCTTGGTATACTTAGAAATAATGAGACAACACCAATGGGATATCAGAAAGGTACTGGACACAATCAAACCAATTGGTATGACTCTGAAAGCAGTAAAATGCAAATTCTATAAAAATGAAGTAGAATATCTGTGATTCATCATCAACTCTGGAATAGTGAAAATGGAGCCAATCAAGACAACTGCTATATAGGAATGGAAATGCCCCATGAAGATTTGTGAAATCCAGAGTTTCTGAGAGTTCCGCAATATTTGTTACCAGTTTATAGAAGGATTTAGCAGCACAGTAAAACCTCCCTATAACCTGACCAAGAAATACAAAAAATCTGAATGGGAAAACAAAGAACAAGTGGCTTTTAATCAATTATGGACTAAAGTAGTAACAGGATCTATCCTATTATATTTTGATCTAACAAAAGAAATTATTGTAGAAACAGATACTTCGAACTATGTCTGTTCTGGTATTATATCGCAGAAATATGGAGACCGGAAATGGAGACCGTTGGCTTTCTGGTCTAAGACCATGACTCCAGCGGAATGCAATTACTATATTTATGATAAAGAATTATTGGCAATAGTTCAAGCACTTAAGGAATGGAGACACTATACTCAAGCAAGTTGATATCTGATCCGAATCTAAACAGATTACAAAAACCTGGCACTGCTCATGATGAAAATGATGTTAGTCAGGAGACAGATATGATGGAGCAAACTACTCAGTCAATATGACATCCACATCAAATATTGACTTGGCAAAGTAGGAGGAAAACCTGACACCCTTATATAAAGATTAGAAGACTTCCCCAACAAACAAGATGAAAGGATCACTCAACAAAACTGAATACTCCTTTCTGTAAGCACCACTGTGCATGCGTGGGAGAGTGAGGATGGGAACTTAATGTATTTCCTAGCTACGAACATTGCTACTTAAGTGAATACATGAATGCCAAGCGGTGACGCCCACTGTGCTCTCCAGCCCTAATGCCTGTGAAGTAACCCCAGTACTCCATACTAACACTCCCCCTACTGGTGTACCTCATGATGCCTATGCTGCCTCTATATATAAAAGAAAGAAAAAGCAAAAAATAAAAAAATAAAAAATTAACTTTTCTAGACTAAGGACATCTCAATAAAGACCCTCTGCCCTCAGTCTTCCCAGAAACACAGTAATGACATCCATCTGATATATCGCATACTTGTACGTTCCTGCTACTGCAAATACCACCTGTACGCTTGAAAGACTTGTGACAGGTGTGAATGTTTCCGTAAAGTCGAGACTGTGTATCTGTCGGAACCCTTGTACCATGAGTCTGGCTTTGTGGCGTACCGTTTTGCCTTTCCGGGTTGAGTTTCCGTTGTAGGATCAACTTCGTAGGAATGGTTTTCTTGCCTGCTGGCAACTTGTCAATGAACATAAGGACCTTGTTCTTGACCACTGAGGCGTATTCGGAGTCGATGGCTGCCATCCACTGAGTTGCCTCATCTGATTCCATCGCCACTTTGTAGTTCCCTGGTCCAGCATCTACCATGTAGACCATAGAAACCATCACCTCCATCATAGTGCTAAAGCTCTGTCCACTCCACCGGCTACGTGTCTGACGACCCTCTTAGACTTCTGGAAGCTCCCCCAGTTCCATGTCCCAGTATGCGCTCTTGCCGGTTGGCTCAATTTCGTACAACATCCTCAGTTTCTTTTTGAGAACAACCTCTGGCTGTACAGGAATTCCATCACCAGGTACTTTGTCGTCATCCTCATCATCATTGTCGTCATCTTCTTCATTATTTCCACCATTATCTGCTTCGATTCTCTCATCCAGCTCATCAAATTTATCGTTTCAAGCTAGGTGTTCCTCCCTTGGATCAATCGGTGGGAAGTAGTAAGGCCGTTGATAGGCTTTACCCCAAGACTCCGTTGGATAGTATGATTCAGATTTGGCGAACTCAACATCGCGGGAAAAAAGAAACTGCTTCATCTGCGGATCATAGAGTCTGTATTGCTGGGTCGTGGTAGAGTAACCAACGAACATACATTTCCTCGCTGTATAGTCCAACTTCTTCCGAGTCTCCATTGGTATTTGTATGTATGCCACGCAGCCCTAAACTCTTAGATGATCATAGGTGGGTTTTCGTCCAAATCACCGCTCATAGAGAGTTTTCTTCTCAGGCAGGGCCTGCGTGGGTAGTTTGTTGCATATGTAAATTGCCATCATGGCCGCTTCCCCCCAGAATTCTTTGGGTGTACTTACAGCATGGAGAAGGGCCCGCGTAGTACCAATGATTGTCTTATTTGCACATTCACACACACCATTTGACTGAGGTGTGTCTGGAGTTGTTCGTTGAGCTTCTATCCCCTCTTGCCTTCGGAGATGGCAAAACCCATTGGAGGTGTACTCCTCCCCTCCATCCGTGCACAATTTCCTGATCGTTTTTCTGTGATGTTTTTCCGTAAAAGCCTTATAACCCTGATAGCATGCCAACACCTGTGACTTCTGCTTGATCAGGTATCCTACTTTGAACCGTGTGTAGTCGTCAGTGAACATCAAAAGGTAGACTGCTCCTACCAACGATACTGGCGTAACTGGTCCCATAATATCACTGTGAACCAGCTCTAATAGTTGGGATGCTTGCGAGACTGATGGCACAGATGGGAAAGGCTTCCGGACTATCTTGCCATACACGCAACCTATACAGACATATCGTAGAACAACAGGTATGGATGTAATCCTGTCTTCCTGCAGCGACAGTCTTCTTACTACATTATTTCCTAGATACACCAACCGGAAATGCCAGAGCGCCACCCACTTGTCTACCGGCATTTCCCCTCTACTCGAATCTATTTCTACCACCAGAGCTTTTCCACAAACTCCAACAGTTTCCGCACATAGGACATAGAGCTATTCTTTCCACACTCTGGTACATGGAGCACCGCTTTGATGGACAAACGCTGCTGTTTCTTGTGTTTTCTGTCCCATACCAAGAGCAAGACATCGCCCTCCCCCAAAGCATCAATCTCAGTATTGTTGGCTACCCGAATGCGATACATGCCAGGAGAAATTCGTGTATATCGTGTAAACTGTCCTTTCACACTGGTAACATGAGTATTGTAGCCGCTATCCAGCAACTATTGGCAACTCGTAGAAGCGAAATGTGAGGACCTAAACGCAGTCAATATGGGTTGAGTAATTGTCCCACTGCCTTCCTGCAGTGCCTGTGCCAGGGTATTGACATTGTCTCTTGCGAGTCCTTTTGTCCGATCGGCTTTCAACCTTTTGCAATCGATCTTGTGGCGACCCTTCTTCTGGTAGTAATAGCAGGTTAAGGTATTGTCCGCCTCCCCGCGCTTGATACCACCGCTACTACCACTACTCCTCACTTCTCCCCCGTAGCCCCCAGCCTTTCTCCCATAGCTCTTGCCTCCCACAGCAACAATGTTGTCACTACTGGCCTCTTGATCCCTATTCATGCTCGACTTCTGAGCTTTGATCGCGGTGATAGGTTCATCTGGCTGGTCTAGTTTTAATATGGTTGCTTGCAAAATGCGCCACTAATGCCAGGACGCAAGCAAGCTGTTCAAAAGGTAAAAGGTCTTCTCCGGAGGTTTGATAACCTCCCCTGCTGCTCGTTGATATTCGATGATACGGTTGATCTCGTGAATATAACTTGCGCGGTCATCTCATAAGTGTCAAGTGTGCAGTCGAAAAGAGACCGCCGAAAGTAGTACAACTCTAAACCCAGAGCTTTTCTGTACCCTTCAGCCAATTTATCCCATAGGCCCTTTGGATCCTCGTCATAATCATCTGAGGTGTACTGAGCGCATATGTGTCACTCCATTGCGTTCCTGATCTTCGCCATAATCCGGAAGCATTTCCTGAGCTATTTATCATAAGCCAGAACATCTGCTGGTTCTGTACTGTTCTTGACTGGTGCCTTCTCGCGTCCAGAGATGATCCATCATAAGTCGAGTTCCTTGAGCTGACCTGATATCCTCTGCCTCCATGGGCCAAAGTTCGAGTCATCTAACAGAGGAAAGGTAACATGCCCCGCTTGCGATGAGTCTAGAATCTGTGACATCGGGTAGATTTCGACAGCCTGCAATTCGTATGGCCGGAAGAGAAAAAGATAAAAGAAAGCGCTTTGCGGCTGAACAAGAAGTAAAGACTAAAAGAAGCAGTAGAAAAACGTCCAACCAAAATTCACAGTATTGATAACTGTGTGCCAAATGAGCTACTTTCGTAGATCGTTAAGTGTCGAAGACGTAAAGGCTCATAACCTGTAAGTACCGGTGTGCGCGTGGGGAGGATGGAAACTTAATGTATTTCCTAGCTATGAACGTTGCTACTTAAGTGAATACATGAATGCCAAGCCATGATGCCCACTGTGCTCTCCAACCTTAATGCCTGTAAGGTAACCCCAGTACCCCTTACTAATACTTTCTAGGCAAAGATATTTCAACCAGGCAGTCCCACTATTGATGCACAAAATGGAAGTCATAAAAATAAGGAATAAAAGTGAAGAGAGAAGCAAAGAAGCAGGAAACAATAATAAAACAATCCAATCTATCCGTAAAGCACTTGAAGAAGGAAGAAGAGAGATGAAGGGAGTCATATTAGGGTAATGGGAAAAGAGGAAAGGATACTTGTGGTATGAAGGAAAAGTCTAGATCACCGATTAAGAGAAATTGAGAAGTCAACTGATATCTCAAAACCATGATAACCGAATAGTGAGATACAAAGGAACCGCTAAAATAACCGTACTGATCAGCCAGAAATACTATTAACTAAAGATAAGGGAAATGATTAAAGAATATGTAGGAAATTGAGAGACGTGGCAATGTATAAAGGCTGTACGACATCCACCTTATGGCTTACTACAACCAAACAAGGTACCAACACAACCATGGACATTAATAGCTGTGAACTCTATGACCGATTTACTAAAATCAGAAGGATTTGACTGCATTATAGTAGTTATTGATTGCATGATCAAAATGAGTCATTTCATTGCATGTAACAAGGAAAAAGATATATGACAATTTATTGGTCTCTTTATTAGAGAAGTAACCAGACTGCATGGAATACTATGAGACATCATCACGGATAGAGGAATACTATTCACTTCCACTGTCATAAATGTGGCTTGGCGAGGAAAAGGTTTTCATATGACACATGGTTATGAGTCACAGGTATGTTATTATTTCACACATATGACTCATTCGGGTCATATGATTTGTTATGTGTGGGATTTGTGATGCTTTCGCACATGGCTCAAATATGAGTCATGGGATATGCGTCTGGCGAGTGTGCCTTGCAAGTGTGCCTTGCGGATTTACCTTGCGCATATGATTTATGTTTTGCACATGACCTTGTTAGGAGGTCATGGGTTTCACGCATATGACTCAGTCGAGTCATCTGACTCGTTTATTGCGTTATGATTAGTTTATTACGATTTGGTTTCGTACATGTGACCACTTTAGGTCACATGACTAAGGGCAGGAAGGACACTATATAAGGAGGCCGATGGGGCTGAGGAGGATAGGTTCTCCACGCTTTGTTCTATGTACTTTTCCTACTTATTACTTTAACGAATATAAAACACCTTTACGATCTTTATCTTTATTGCAACGTTATTGTTACACCAAGGAAGGTTCTTCAAGAAGAAGAGTTAGAGAAAGCTTACAATAGGGGTTCCCAATAGAAGACAAAGGTCTCGTAGTATCTGTAACGGAGGCAGCAGCCTAAAGCTATCGTAAGACAAAGAAAAGAAGAAGACAGAAACGAGAAGTATCGTTCCCCATTGCCAAGAACTAACTACCCAAAGAGGGATCGTTACATTACAAAGTGTCACCTAGTGCGACACCAACTGATACAAGATGGCATCCTCCAATCGAGATAGGGAAGGAGATATCGACATTGACGATCAAAACCTTAACCTAGGAGGATTCAGTGACATCCTAGATCACATCTCAGCAGAACCCACGATAGCAGCAAGCCCAGTAACCACAGAGAAAGGATTGCCAGTTAATAGCTCTCCTGCAGGGACCCCACGACCCGAAAGAATGTCAGGATCAGCAGTACCTGGGCCACCGGCCCCAGCCGCTCCGGTACCAGGAACTAGTATACTTGGAATGACTGAAAATCAGTTTCAGGCATTTCTCGCAGCAAGACGAAATACAGGACAAGTAAACGTCCAACGACCGAAAGCAAAGGAACCTGACATATTCGAAGGAGCTGAAGACAAGCTACGAATATTCTTAGCGCAATGTGAAGGATATTTTGCCATTAAAGGATATGGAGATCACCATGATGAAATCAAGATTCCATACGTGGAATCTCTACTCAGAGGACTCGCGGGATAATAGATCATGCCTTTCCAAGATGGAAGAAAGCAAAGGCAAGGGGTCACATATGAAGAGTTCAAGGTGACACTCTTCAAACAATTCGGAGATCCTAACGCCAAAGAAACAGCAAGACGAAAGTTAGAAAAACTCCAACAAGGAAAACCAACATTCTCGGCATACTGGAACAAATGCCGACTCTTGCAATATGAGGCCAAATTTGATAATGCTACCCTCTACATCATCCACCTGAGAAACTGCAGCGAAAGACTCCGAGAGGCATAGGGAATCTCCGACCTGCACTATACAACAGCAGAACGATTCGCAAGATGGGCGATCGATAAGGAAAGCAAACTAAACATGGTTCAAAGCAATTCGGAAAACACTATCGCATACAGGGTGGTCCAATCATCCAGGAATGTAGATGGAATCTTCAAACCGCAAGGAACCGGTGGAGAAAGTCGAGCATTACCACCAGGCGAGCCAATGGAGTTAGACAAATCAAGAGCAGGACCTGTTCTAAACCTGTCCAAGGAACAATACGCCAGAAGAATGAACGGAAAATCTGTCTAAGGTGCGGAAAAGCAGGACATCGGATACGAGAATGCAGAAGCCGACCCGACAATGGATACCAAGGAACCAGAGCTGCTGGAAATAATTGTTTCCAAAATCAAAAAAGGAGCAATATTTGTGAAATGATCGCAGAAGAGTCACTGGCGGAAAACGAGGAGGGTCCCCAGTAAATGGTGGTCTGGAAGACCTAAGATGTAGACCTGAAAAATCCATCAAGTTAGCGAACTACTACACGGCACTACACATCCAAAGAGGAGAGGAAGACGGAGATCAGGTGATGATCAAAACGAAGATATACAACGAAGAAAACGAAGAAACAACAATATATGCAATGCTCTACTCCGGGGCTACCGAAGATTTCATCGATAAGGAAATCTGCGACAAATACGGCCTCAACACCAAACAGGCGAAGAAAGCAAGACAAGTCTATCTAGCGGATGGAAAGCCAAGCACAATGGGTCCTATAACCCATATGACGCCAGTACCTACGGACATTGACAGCCATAGAGAAACAGCAACCTTTCAGGTAGCAGATCTCAAGAACCATGAGATAGTCCTTGGGATGCCATGGTTATAAAGACATAATCCGACAATCGATTGGAACGAGAACAAGATGATCTTTACAAGCGAACTATGTGCGACACAATGTCTCAACAGTTCACCTGTAGTCTACTCAACACCAATAAGAGAAGCGGAAGAAGAAACTTTGCATGCAAAGTTCACCAAGATGCGGCAAGATAAGAGAGTCCGGATACAAAGACTGGACTAAGAGGCAAGAGTGACTACCAAGGGTTCCAAAGGAGCAGCAGGACACGACCTGTATGCCAACGAAGGAGTCAAGATACCTGCCAATGGGCAGGTAACGATAGCAACAGGAATAGATATTGGACTACCAGAAGGCACCTATGGACGAATAGTACCCCACAGTGGTCTAGCAGTCAAACATCGACTCATGACCATGGCAGGGGTGATCGACGTCGACTATACAGGTGAAATCAAAGTGGTCCTGGCCAACCTGGCTCAAGAGGACTACCAAATCCAAAAAGGCGATCGAATTGCACAGTTGATAATCGAAAAAATCAACAATGAGGATCTGCAGGAAGTACATCAACTGGAAGAAGCCACAAGAAGAGAAAAGGGATTTGGAAGCACAGACCAAAACCAGTCCGATATAACAAAAAGAATCGAGATCAAAGAGATCACAGTACAAGCCTTTGGAAGGTACTATTGAAGGGGAGATACAACAGGAATTCACAAATGGACATACAAAGACTAAAGGGCAGTCCTAGCAAAAATCAACATCATCACGGAACTAGCAATCCAAGATAAGAAATACCAATGCAAGAAGACATGAAAAGAATTAGTTCCAAAGGAATATCATTAATTCACAAACCTATTCCAAGAAGAGGAAGCAACCAAGCTACCACCTCGAAGACCAGGAATCGATTACGAAATTCAGCTGGACAAAGATGAAAAAATGGCAAAAACAAAAGAGATTCCCTACAAGACATTATACCTACTAGGAGAAGCAGAGCTTGAAGAACTTAGGAAGTACATCAAGCAAAACTTGAAGCGAGGATGGATCAGCGACTCTTTTGCGTCAGGAGGATCCCCTATACTATTCGTCAAAAAGAAAGACGGAAAAATGAGGCTCTGCGGAGACTACAGAGCTCTCAATTCGGTTACCAAAAAAGACAGATATCCACTACCCTTGATTGGAGAAGCACTGGATATACTGCGGTCAGCAAAATACTTCACCAAACTCGACAGCAAGGACACATACCACAATATACGCATCAAGGGAGGAGATGAATGGAAGACTACATTCACCTCAAGATACGGAATGTTCAAATACTTGGTTATGCCCTTTAGGCTAACCAATGCACTGGCTTCATTCCAGAGATAGGTCAAGAAGGTACTCAATAAGTACCTGGATATATGTTGCATCGTATACTTGGACAATGTACTCATATACTCGGAGAACATAAAACAACACCAAAACGATATCAGCAATATCATGGCCGCAATACTAGGATCAGGGATGAAGATCAAACCAACAAAGTGCGAATTCCATAAGGAAGAAATAGAATACCTCGGATTTATTATCAATCGAAGTGGGGTCATGGTCGACCATGTCAAAACAGCAGCCATATGGGATTGGGCCAAATCAAATAACAAAACCGATGTTCAATGCTTTATGGGATTCTGCAACTTTTATCAAAGGTTCATAGAAGGATTTAGCAGGCTTGCAAAGCCAGTCTATAATCTAACAAAGAAAGACAAGAAATAGGAAGTGGGAGAAACCGAACAAAAAGCATATGATGCAATACGAATGCATCTAACATCAGCACCCATACTGGTTCATTTCAATCCAAACCGAAGGACAATGATCCAAACAGACGCCTCAAAATATATGTACTCAGGCATACTATCACAATAATGTGACGATGGAAAATGGAGGCCAGTGTCTTACTAATCCAAGACAATGACCCCCGCAGAATGCAACTACGACATTGCAAACAAAGAACTATTAGCGATAGTTCAAGCATTAAAGGAATAGAGGAGATACGTTTTGAACAATGACGATACAGTCTGAGTTCTAACCGACCATAAGAACTTGGTCCCGTTCATGACTACAAAAGAACTGAACGACCGCCAGATAAGATGGATGGAACATCTCAGCAAATACAACTTCAAAATCGAATACCAATCAGGCAAAGACAGTAGAAAGCCAGATGCTCTCACAAGGATTGCAAGCGACAAACCACAAACACAAGAAGAGGAAAAAATCAAACAAAAAACACGAACACTGTTACCAAAAACCTACTTCGATGCCAGGGAGTTTATCCAATTTACATCAACAGAGGAAAGGGAAATCGAGAAGGCAAACCAGAAAGACAAAACAATTTAGGCAATAAGAGAAGTATTGAAGAAAGGAAAAAAGGAGATGAAAGGAATTGCTTTGGGATTATGCCAATGGAGGGATGGAAATATGTAGTACGATGGAAAACAATGGATCCTGGAAGAGGAAGAGATAAGGACAGAAATCCTATGACAACACCACGATATCCGAACGGCAGGACACCAAGGAACAGCTAAAAGTACAGAATTCATCACAAGGTCATTCTATTGGCCAGGACTGCTCGAAGATTTTAAACAATATGTCAAAAACTGCGACATATGCCAAAGGATGAAAACGGGTAAACACGCACCATATGGATTAATGAAATCAAAGGAAGTTCCCGAACAACCATGGGAAACCATTACTATAGATTTCATCACAGACCTACCGACATCGGAAAATTGCGATAGCATCCTGATCGTGGTAAATCATCTGACCAAAATGAGTCATTACATTCTAGACAGAAAACATATCAACACGAGGGATTTTATACAAACATTCTTCCGAGAGGTCTTCCAACTTTACGGCATCCCAAAAAATATCATTACAGATCGTGGAACACTATTCACATAGGGACTATGGAAGAAAGTAACTGGAGAAATGGGGATACAAAACAGGATGAGCACAGCGTTCCACCCACAAACCGATAGACAAATGGAATGGGTAAATGCGATACTTGAACAATATTCAAGGGCCTATGTCAATTATCAACAAGATGATTGGTACAAGCTGTTATATGAGCCGAATTCGCATACAACAATGGAGAGCAAGAAACAATCGGCACGACACCGTTCTTCGCGAATTACGGACAACATCCACCAAGTCAGACCACATATCATACGATTAATGATGTGATACCGGAAACAACAGGGATGGGAAAACTACACGAAACATTACAATACAAAATGAGTCAAGCACAACAACGACAAAAGAAACAATACGATAAGCACCGAAGACCAGATCCGCACATACAACCAGGAGATATGGTAAGGCTAATACCCCGCAATATCCATACAACTCGACCATCAAAGAAATTGAACTACAAGAAAATTGGACCATTCAGGATACTGGAAAAAGTGGGCAGCCGAGCTTATAAACTCGACCTTCTCCCGTCAATGCAAATACACAACACATTCCACCTCTTACTCCTCGAATTACAAAACGACAACAAGTTTCCCTCACAAACGCTTATTCCTCTCCCTCCCATTTAACTCGACGGAGAATCAGAATAAGAGCTCGACGAAATAGTTGATTCCCGCTTCTTCCACGGTCACCTGCAATACCGAGCCAAGTGGACAGGATATTCGCCCGAACACGATAAAACTTGGTACTTCGCACACAACTTTGAACATGTACAAGATGCCATCTCAACCTTCCTCCAGCGATACCCAGGCAAGCCCGGCCCAGGTAACGATCACGTTCAACCAAGACAAAGGTGAGGGAAAAGCTCCCGCGCCGTTGCAACAACATGAGGGCTGGGGTGACAGCCCCCGCCAAACCATACGCACTAGCCCCGAATACTCATTCATGGGGCCAACCGACAAAGAACTCAAAAAAAGGGAAAAACAAGTACAGCATAATGCCATGTCATGGACGGTATGCTACGACAGCGGTTGCCAAACACATTTTGGCAACAAAGAAGGCTCGGGATGGTTCCCAAGGAAATGTCGAAAGCATGGCCCACGCCCAGACCACGTCCTGAAGCATTGGCAACAATGCTTCAGAAATGGGTGCAGGATGTACAGGGCACAGAAAATATCTACGGTATTCTACCCGCAGAAGGATGGAAGCAGGAAAGAGTTAGAAGGGGAGGATGTCAGAAAGGCATGGGCCGTGAGGATGTGGTCCAAGGAGGAAGGGGCTCAAAACTCCTCAGCAGATATGTAACCAGACTTCAGCAGCCTACATAGACAGATCCAGGGACTCCGAGAACAACAGGGCCCAACCGAGGCCACAATTTCGGCAAACAACAAAACGATCGCTGAGCTAAGACAGTTGAACGATAACCAGCGGCACATGATCGAGATGGCGAATCTGACCCTAGAATCAGTAAGGGTCAGATGGAGGACGGCAGACGAAAAGTTCCACAAGCTGAGAAGGACAATGCGCTCGGCAGGACAGGAACTATTGAAACTGGCAGAAAAAGCCTGATGGGACTCAGGCTTAGGGGGAGAGGAGCTAATGTCATGAATGTGGCTTGGCGAGGAAAACATTTTCATGTGACACATGGTTATGAGTCACAGGTATGTTATTGTTTCACACATATGACTCATTCGGGTCATATGATTTGTTATGTGTGGGATTTGTGATGCTTTCACACATGGCTCAAATATGAGTCATGGGACATGGGTCTGGTGAGTGTGCCTTGTGGGTATGCCTTGCACATATGATTTATGTTTTGCATATAATCTCGTTAGGAGGTCATGGGTTTCATGCATATGATTCAGTCGAGTCATCTGACTGTTTATGGCGTTATGATTAGTTTGTTAAGATTTGGTTTCGCACATGTGACCACTTTAGGTCACATGACTAAGGGTGGGAAGGACACAATATAAGGAGGCCGATGGGGCCGAGGAGGATAGGTTCTTCACGCTTTGTTCTAAGTACTTTTCCTCGTCCTTGCCCTCACTTGGCCCTGAGCGTTTCTTTCGCCATCATGATGCGCCTTGATGCCTCGGATTCTGTGGGGGATATCTGAGTTCGCTCAGTAGTTCCTGGGGTCTTTGGTGTTGAGGTTTGTTAGGTGTTGCGCGGCGGACTACTTGTTTGCTGCTCGTTTCGTCGCCTAATGGTTTATCACGATACTGTCACTGCGAGCACTCATCGCAGTCGCATATGAGCCCCTTTCGCTAAAATATCTATGGCTTCCTGTCTATCGTCTACTCGCAGGTTTCACATTGGATTGCGGGGATTGGACATTGTGTTTGGGGGGAT